>NC_143026.1:69362500-69632500 GCF_057628025.1 Oncorhynchus mykiss | reverse complement strand
GGAAGAGGACGGCAACACAGCCACTGTGGGAGGCCCAGAGACACACAAAGCCAGAGAGAGAGAGAGGAGGAAGGGGTTTGTTTCTGCAATCTAGCCTTGTTGTTGCCTGTTCGTGCGAGTCTCTTTGCTGGTCATTTAGTCTACTATGCCTGGGACTCTGTAGCGCTGCCACTCAGGAGGAACTCTACTGAAGTGAAGTGAGGAGGAAATCTCTGGCTGTGCTATTCTTCAAAACAAGTGCAACTTTAAACAGACAGGTAAGGATTTCTAGAAACCGTACTGGATTGGACTCTGCTTTGTATAAACGTGTTGGAATGTGTTGGTGCTGTATCCAGATGCTTACAGAAGTGTGAGCAGTATCTCTCTTGCGAGTTTCTCTCTAGCAACTTTGTACAACTTCAAATCATTTTGATTTATTCAGAGTTGTCAACAGGGAACTCTTTGTGTTGTTTTCAGTAGAATGACTTCAGTCAGTTCAGTTGATGCTTTTTCTCACTAACAAGGTCAAACTTTAACAAATGTTTCCTCAAACGCTTTACACAATAACATAAGATAAGCATGTTTTTCAAGGACTTTGTTAGTCAATGGAATAGATTTCTGAGACTTTTCCCCTGGGAAATTGGCCACCTAAGTTGCTGGTTGCTGTGTAGGAGAGAGATGACAGTAGCTGGAGTTGTTGGTGAGGAACTGAGTGGCAGCCACTGCTGTGGGCTTTAATAACTCGTGATTCATATGCCACACACAGACCAGCCATGCAGCTCACAGACGGGAAGACTCTCTCTCTCTGAGGAGGAGGAGAGGAAGGTGGGAGAGATCTGAGTTCATATCAAACACCCCCTTCTCTCAACAAAAGAAGGGCCAAAAAGTGTCATGTGACAGTTGGGCTCTTTGTTCTTTTCAGAGGTCTGGAGAAATACTGGCCAGGGGTTGCTTTAGTAATGCACTGCTGTGTGTGTGTGTGCGTGCATTTGTGTGTGCGTGTATGTTCATGCTAATGTCTGTGTGCAAACATGTTTGTCCACAGTATTCCGCCCATCCACTCTCTCCAGTTTGCAGTGAGAAAGGAAGGGCATCCTCATCCGTCAGTTTCCTCTGGTTAATTGTATTCCTCTCTTCATTTCCCTGCATGTGTTTTATTTGTGGCTATATTTTCCTGTGCCACTCATTAGTTTTCCTAGTGGGTCTGTTCTGCTGTCTGGGTAATGAGGGGCCAGGCCTGCAGCATGTGACAGAGCTGGAGCTGTAAAGTGTCTGCTAGTTGCTACTTTTAGAGCCCCAGCTGAAACACATTCTGATCTCCCTGCCCTGCCTGCTGCCTCCACGTCTTAGCTGATTGGCTGTGTGTCAGCCCCTTTCGCTAAAGCTTCCTATTCCTTCCTGTACACTACATAAGATGCAGGCTGAACGCCCTGCTGTAGAAACCCTGAGTGTCGGCTCGGAGCCTGTCTACAGCCTGATTCACTGGGATTTGTGTACTGAGTGGAGGACCGGCATTAATGGGGGAGAGATAAACTCCCAAAGCCCTGGGTATGATGGGTCTGATGGGGGTTTAGATGTATAGCCCAGCCCATATGTCCACTGTGTAGAGCAGACTGATATTGTAGACTAGAGCAGACCAAACTGTGTTTGTCTCCCACAGAACTGCACCATTGTCAGATATGGGATGGATGAGAGAAGCTTGTTGGGAATAGCAGTCAGGCTATGGTGACAGATTTATTAGAGGGTTTATTCTGAAGAGTGCTCGTGGCCCACAGCCTCTCTGGGTCTTTTGTCCACTCAAAGCAGGTTTGAATTCATTGAAGGGGACTTGCATTATTCACTAGATTCCCATGGAGGAGTGAGTGTGGGGGAAGGCTGGAGAAAACATAACACTGATAACACTGTTTAGAAATGCACTGGAGTATTCTCTTCTTCCCCTGTACATCTCTAGTAGCTTTAGTTTGGAAGCTTATAGTTTTATTTCCTTTGCATGTTGACTCTTGCGTATCTTTTTGAATCAAGGCCAGTTTTGTTCACTTTCACTTAACAGATTTGTATGTGCTGTGGGACTAGTGCAGGACACAATGCTCCTACTATAGGTACAGTAAAAGAAAGACAATATTTGAGTTTGCTGACATCATCAATGGCATGTGCCATGTGACCCAAGCCAGATACAAAGGACTTTAAAGAATTTGGAAGTGTGAATGTGTGAGTGTGTGAGTGTGTGTTTGTGTGTGTGTGTGTGGTATTGTGTGTCTTCAGTGAAAGATGCAGAGGATGATGTAAGCAGTGGGCAGAGAGCCAGAGAAAGACCATTGTGCTTGTGAGAGGTAGAGAGACAAAAGAGAGAAAGAAAGTAAAACAGTTTGAGGTAAGGAGGAGAGACATCATGAGAGACACAAAGGAGATAGATGAAAGAAGAGGTATTTTCTAGACCCACACCTCAGTTCAAATGATGGCCATAACCTTGTCACCTCTTCTAGTATTTTGCCTGAATAATTTATGTTATCAGATTAATGTCTTGAATATTCATGTTCTTAAGGAGCCCAGAGAGGGTTAACCCTTTCTCTTCTGGCACGTGCGACAGACTGTCACCACAGGGGAGTAATTGTCAAGCAACATTCCTTAAGTGGAAAGATATGTGCCTGGTTCTGGCCCCACTGACTCACTGCTGGGCTGCTTCATTCTGCTCTCTCCGAGGTCAACAGCAGGCCTCCACACACTGACCAGCCCTCAGGCACTTTACTCACCAGCCAATTAACCCCCCGCCTCCGCACCACCAGTTTAACTGGCTTCTATAGGAATCGTCACCTGGCTACTGCAGGAAGGGATGTGTGGTTGTGACTGGTCAGTGGTCTGGCACAAAATGGCGACCCGCCCACTGTGCATCATCACCCAGGTGGGTGCTGTTAATTAAGGTTGGGTGTTTGGTTGATTTGTGTGAATAGTCGCACCCGCATAGACTGTAATGTGTTTTAGAGCTGTGAAGGGATATGTTCTTCCCACTCGCTGGCGTTTGTCCTGTGGTATGATGATGCTGAGTAACTGGGACATGTTCAGTGACTCAACCCACCTGATGAGTCTAACAGAGCAGGTGAATAAACATCTGTGGTGGTCTGATCCGAGGTGCTTTCAAGACAACTGGGAACATAAAAAAAACTTTAGGTCGGAAAGCTGAAGTTCTTAAAAGAGTTTACATATTCGAATTCTGAGTTGGATGACCGTTAAAAATGATTTTCCCAGTCCAAGCTACCCAGTTGTCTTCAATGCATTGAAGTCTGAGATTTCCGAGTTCCCAGTAGTTTAGAATGCGGCACGAGTTCTGCATCATGTCATTCAATACCTGTGATCAACGTGATATTAGAGGAGTTAAGCAATTTCTGGAAACTGTTCTTATGGGGTGAGGGAGTTTTTGATTCTGGATACCTAATATCCAGTGCCGTATCACTCTGTGAAAGCCTGTTCTCTGCTCTGATTTTCAGTCCCACCATGCATCTGGAACATTAACTACAGTACAATAGGTGGATCAAACGTCTTTCTGATCCTATCTCATTGGAATGTCCTTTTTCTCCTGAGATTGAAACCTGCTGGTAACCATCTCCCAATATACATAGCTAGCTAGATTACTATGTCAACCAGGAACAAGTTTCAAAGAGCATATCATCCATCATGAAAAAGTGATACTTATTTACTACACAAACCTATTAACGTCTAGAAGGTTATTGTATGCTGTACCATTTAGATTTTCCTTCACTGAAACTAAGGGGCCGAGCCCGAACCATGAAAAACAACCCCAGACCATTACTCCTCCTCCACCCAACTTTAGAGTTGGCACTATAAGTTTGGGCAGGTAGCGTTCTACTTGCATCCGCCAAACCCAGAATCGTCCGCCGGACTGCCAAATGGTGAAGCGTGTTTCATCACTCCGGTGAATGTATTCTACTGCTCCAGAGTCCAATAGCGGTGAGCTTTACACCACTCTAACTGATGCTTGGCATTGCGCATGGTGATCTTAGGCTTGTGTGTGGCTGCTTGGCAATGGAAACCCATTTCATGAAGCTCCCAACAAACAGTTATTGTGCTGACGTTGCTTCCACAGACCGTTTGGAACCTGGTAGTGAGTGTTGCAACCGAGGACAGACGATTTTTACACGCAATTTTCTTTGGTCCCGTTCTGTGAACTTCTATGGTCTACCACCTTGCGGCTGAGCCGTGGTTGCTCCTAGACGTTTCCACTTCACAAGAAAAGCACTTACAGTTGAACGCGGAAGCTCTAGCATGGCAGACATTTGACAAACTGATTTGTTGGAAACCCACAACCCTTTTGTTGTGACAATCCTAAATAAGTTCAGGAGTAAAAATGTGCTTAACAAATCACATAATAAGTTGCATTGACTCATTCTGTGTTTAGTAATAGCATTGAACATTATTTTTGAATAAATACCCCATCTCTGTACCACACACATACAATTATCTGTAAGGTCCCTCAATCAAGGAATGAATTGCAAGCACAGATTCAACCACAAAGACCAGGGAGGTTTATCAATGCCTCGCAAAGAAGGGCACCAGTTGGTAGATGTGCAAAAATAGAAAAGCAAACTCGGTGTGTAAAAATAGAAAAGTAGACGCGGTATATCCCTTTGAGCATGGTGAAGTTATTAATTTGCCGTTGGATGGTGTATCAAAGATACAGAGAGGAAAGAAACTCCTCAGGGATTTTACCATTAGGCCAATGGTGATTTTAAAACAGTTACGGAATTTAATGGTTGTGATATGAGAAACTGAGGATGGATCAACAACATTGTAGTTTCTCCACAGTACTAACCTAAATGACAGAGTGAAAAGAATGAAGTCTTTACAGAATACAAGGCACTTAAGTAATACTAGAAAAAATGTGACAAAGAAATTCACTTTTTGACCTGAATACAAAGCGTTACGTTTGGGGCAAATCCAACACAACACAACACTGAGGGAGTTTTTTGTTGTTATAAATGTATAAATGGAATAAACCAAGCACAGGCAAATCCTAGAGATAAACCTGGTTCAGTGTTCTTTCCAACAGAAACTTGGAGACATCTTTCAGCAGGTCAATAACCTTAAACACAAGGCCAAATCTACAATTGAATTGCTTACCAAGATGACATTGAATGTTCCCGAGAGGCCTGGTTACAGTTTTGACCTAAATCGTCTTGACAATCTATGATGGCAAAAAATGGAATTGGCTTTCTAGTAATGATTAACCACCAACTTGACAGAGCTTGAGGAATGTTAAAAAGAATCATGGGTAAATATTGGTGTGCAAATCCAGGTGTGCAAAGGTCTTTGAACGTGCCCAGAAAGACTCACAGCTGTAATCGCTGCCAAAGGTGATTCTACAATTGAATTGCTTACCAAGATGACATTGAATGTTCCTGAGAGGCCTGGTTACAGTTTTGACCTAAATCGTCTTGACAATCTATGATGCCAAAAAATGGAATTGGCTTTCTAGTAATGATTAACCACCAACTTGACAGAGCTTGAGGAATGTTAAAAAGAATCATGGGTAAATATTAGTGTGCAAATCCAGGTGTGCAAAGGTCTTTGAACGTGCCCAGAAAGACTCACAGCTGTAATCGCTGCCAAAGGTGATTCTAACATGTATTGTCTAATGGGGTGAGTACTTATCTAATGAAAATATATGCCTCATCTGCTCCAGCATTCCCTCTCTGGCGCTCGAGGGCACCAGGCTGCCCTTCATTGCACACACCTGTCACCTGGACTCCTTCACGTTGTTGATTGCCCCCTCTGTATCTGTATGTTCCTCAGTTGTGTTCCCCGTGTCAGCATTATTGTCATAATGTCATTTTGTTCCCCCTGTCCAGACGTTGTTCTTGTTTTTGTTATATGTCCATTTTCCATTAAATGTTCACTCCCTGTTCTTGCTTCTCATCTCCAGTGTCTGTCCTCACAATATATTAGTGTTTTTATTTTATATAAATGTTAGCTTTTTTTACACTTTGGCATTACAGCGTATTTTGCATAGATTGTTGACCAAAAATGACAATTAAATTAATTTTAATCCCACTTTGTAAAACAACAAAATGTGGAAAAAGTCAAGGGGTGTGAATAATTTCTGAAGGCACTGTATGTCTTTTTGACCTGTTGCCAAGGAGGTCCTCAACATAAGAAGACTGGAGGCCGTTGTTGGTAAGATTAACATTGTTAGTCAAATGTTTTTCTTTCTGTGTTATCTAATGTGACCTCTGTTAGCAGATGATTGATAATGCCTTATAATTGGTTCTCTCTTGTGCTTGTCTTTATTTTCTAAAAGGTTACATGGTGGAGACATGTGTCTGCAATTTTTTTTAAATCTGAAGATAGTTAAATTAAAGCTGAATTAAGATAAGGCCTTAAAGGGATTAACAAAAGCGTAAATATCATTTAATATGTAATTAATTTAATAAAAAAATACAATTACATTTGTATAAGCATATTATTTATTGTTTGATGATATAACTACAGTTACAAACTTGAGGAAATAACATGTGCGCTAGTCTAGTGGTGACAGAGAATGTGAGTTCACCAAAGGCTGGAGCGTTGGCCTTCTCGCCTGCTCTAATTTTGCTCCAGTAGCGCTCACTTCGTGAGCTCAGGGCATTCCCAGCCCAGCATGAATTTGTAGTCTGCTTGCGTGCTGCTATCCCCTTGCTTTAGCTACTGTCATTAAGTATGCTAAATATTTTCTGAAAGAAACTGATGAAACACATTGGTGAAAAATCAAGGCGACTTACAAAGATGAGGAGGATAGAGCACGAGAGGGAGTGTGGTGATGAAGTGTCCACAACTAAGGAATCATTGTGGAATCTAAAAAAACACATATCTCGAAAGCCTGATGGTGTACTTGTTACGTGCACATGCTAACAGAAAGGAATGAGGTGAGTAGCTAGCTAAGTCTGTCACTGTAGCATAGTATTTATAAACAAAAAATATCTTAAAAGTGTTGTTAATTTTCATTCTATTATCTATACAATAGGCCATCACTGATTTTGGCCCAATAGGCGTGACATATTACCTCTTTCAAGGAGCTTTTTGTTTTGATAGGGTTATTTTCGCTAAATTCTTTTAGGCCTACCTACAGAAAAAAACACTACACATCCTGCCCAGCCTGGCAAGAGTGACCCAAAGGGTGTTTAGCATCCCCAATCACAGAGAGTGTATTCTCGGCTGCTGGTCTGCTCTCCAGACACCATCGCATGAGCCTGAAACCACAGACTCTGGCCAAATTCATGTTTCTAAAAATGTATTCAAATGCACTTTAGACTGAGCCTAATAATTAATTTTTCCTATATTGAAGTAAGTCACAGCCTTTTGCGCAATTTATTGACTATAGTGATTTAATTCAACAAAATGTTGTTTAAATGCTGAAGGCTTAATGTCCCTGCCAGGCTAGCGTGTCGCACTCGAAAATGCTTCAAAATGTATTTATTTGAAGGTTATAATCTTTAAATAATTTAAATAATATAGCCTAAATAATTCATTTTCGTGCTTTCTTAGGCTACCTGTCTGGCTCTTGACCTGTTTAGAGTGTTTATATGCTGTTTAATATGACATGTAGCCTATTTGAAGTGATGTGCGCTTCTTACAGTCACCTTTTCCAGTTGTTTATTAAAATACTTTTCATTCAAATCATATGATTTGGTTTCTATACTTCAAAAACCAAATTATAGGTCCAGGTAGTCACAAAAATATATTGGTGTTGGTTAAATTGTGATGTTATTGAATGGAGCGAATTTCTAGCAGCTGTTTTTTTTCCTGTGAGAGAGGAGCGGTTTTTAGCGTAGTGGTTGGAAAGGATTTCACATCGTTACACTCACTCCCCTTTTGACCTCCTCCTTTTTCCGCAGCAACCAGTGATCCGGGTCAACAGCATCAATATAACAGTTTTACCTTCTGTCCCTCTCCTCTCCTCCTACCCATCACTCTACAAAAGCCGCGGCCCTTACAGAGCAAGGGGAACAACTACTTCAAGGTCTTAGAGCGAGTGACGTCACCAATTGAAACGCTATTAGCGTGCACCCCGCTAACTAGCTAGCCATTTCACATCGGTTACATGAGCATGTAGGAATTGTGTAGGTATGTGTATGTTTTAAGTAGTAGATAACCAAAAGCTCAGTAGTTACACAGTTAAGGGAGAATTACGTAGTGATTTGCACAGGAAATATGTAGTGTTCACCAGTAGTGAAACGTCCCAATTAATCACTCATTACTACTTAAATTACTACATAAATCACCACTGGCTTACGACACATCTCAAAAGTAATTAGGTAGTAAAACCAGGAGGTTTTGTGTAGATCTTGTGTATTAGTGATGAGTAGTAGGTAATTGAAAGCTACTTTTCATGAGGGATGTCCAGATGTATATACGTCCACATGCTTCCCAGCCGAAACAGTTCAGAAGAGTTTGTGCATATATTATGAAGACATTTTGTGACGTTTTGGACTTCGGTGAGGGGTTTTTCGGCTGTTTGGGCACACAATTTTTTTGCTGGAGGCAAGCCAAAGTTCGGAGCCAAAGTCTACGCCCCTTTGTCAGTGATTGGTCAACAGTAGGTATTCTTCAATAAAGTCTTTGTTGTCATTCAACAAGATATGACTAATTTTCATGCACATTTTTTCATTGAGAAATACTGCACCAAACATCTTAGTTAGATGTAAAATCTCCTCTGCAAAAACGTCAAAATTAATGACAGATTTCTTGAGTTATCTTAGATTAACTCTGACTACTTTGAGAAAGTGTATTTTGGCTACAGCGTCTCAAAATGGACAAACAGTACTGTTGCCGCTTTTTTCTCGTTTTTCAAGCGAAGGTCTTTTAAGGGAGCATGCGAGCACACTAGTACGGTTTGCCTAGCCGACTTCCACTAGCCGCCATGCTGATGATGCCTTTAGTCTACACCCCTGGTGTTCAATACTCCTCTTACCTAATGGCGTTCTTTCATCTCCTCAATACTGCTATGCTGAGTAAGGAGACATAGCACAGAGAGAAGGGAGATCGTATCATACTTTAATTACAGGACTAGATTTGACTACTCTTCATTGAATTTGCAGAATCAGAGTGAGTGTCTGTGTATTTTGAAGTGTGCTGTCATCACAAGGCAGATTATGGTACTCTCCCATCAGTCAGTAGCACCCATGATGTTGGGAAATTCCCACCAGACTCTAGATCCATACTGCTATAGTACAGTCCTCCCTGCTGCTGCCCTCCTGGCACTGATCCAACAGCAAAGCATCTCCTTGAAGAAGATGATATCTGGTTGCACTGCAATTACTGTGGGGTGGATCAACCATTTTAGGGACGTGAAGCAGGGCCTTAAATCGCCCCCTCTCAGTTAGAGACATTTCACAGAGTTAATACCAGACCTAAACACTGACACCAGCCTTGGCTCAGATAAAATTTCACACAGCACCAAGAGGACAAAGGCTTTGAAAGCAACATCAGCACTGCCCTGTGTGTGTGTGTGTGTGTGTGTGTGTGTGTGTGTGTGTGTGTGTGTGTGTGTGTGTGTGTGTGTGTGTGTGTTTCGGTGGCGGTGTGTTTGTTGTTGAATAGCTTTAATAGAACTGGTTAACAGGGTCAGTGCGTGCTCACACTCAGCTGTTGTCTGGGTCAGTGGATTCTCTACCTCTCCTTATCCCCGTCCTCCCCAAGAGGCTGTTTCCATAGGACTGCTGCTCCCTCAACCCACCACCACACAGAGGTTTACATCCATGCATGAGTAAAACAAAGACTGCTGAGTAAGAAACTCTATCAAAGTGCCAGGACAAAGTGTTTCTTTGTCTTTCATCACTACATGATTTCATTTTAATTAAGGCAGCAGGCTTTATCCTCAGTTGACCCCTTATGATAATCCAATATCATAAATTATGGCTGCACCGCTGAGAAGATTGCCATAAATGTTTTTACCAAGTTCACTTCCCTTCACATGCCAAGCCAAGTTAAGGAAATAAAACAGGTTATGAATAATCCATAAGCTGTGTGGCTGCTCTGTGAGGAGCAGGTGAAGAAACAGCAGCAACAGCAAGTGATGTCAGCCTCTCTCTCTCTGCTAAGGCATGAGTTTTGTTTCTCTGCTCATTAGCATGCTAAAAGGCTGGCTGGGGGCAAAGGATGAAAGCAGAAAGCTGAGCAGAAAATCCATTCGGCTTAGAAAGGAGTCTTGATTTCATTGCCCAATTAGTGGCGTAGTGGTCCAAAAACTGGGTGTGGAACGCTGAGGTAAACATGTTTTTTGGAGAGGGCATGGAACAAGACGTCTCTATCTGCTGTCTTGTGGTCAGAGTCAGACTGGCTGGTGGTTCACTGATAGCCTGCAGTTATGTCATCCTGCTCCTTGCTGCTGCTATGGAGAGGGAGGGAGCATCAGTGGAACTCTGACTGGGATACATGAAGCATGGTCTCTATGCCACTGGCTTCATTTCACTGTACTTACGTATATATTCCATCATTATCATAACATATCCGGTGCCAATGCAGTTGTCACTGTGCTATAGTATACCGGGTGGGCAGCTTAAGAGGAACTGTACGTACACACGTATATGTTTCCACACATTTGTCCTTTGTGAGGATGTGCATCAGCAGCACATGTTTACTTTACTGGGCACCATGTCTGTGATATTGTCAGCCTTATATAACCCCTAGTCCTCCCACTCCTCCTCCTGCCATGTGGTCTGATCTGATGTCTCTCTCTCTTTCTTCCCTCTTAGAGCTGAGGATGATGGCAGAGGGGAAGTTTGCCAGTCTGCCAAGAAATATGCACATGGGCGTGGGCAGCAGGCAGTGTTCTCTGGCCTCCTCCATGGACCTGCTGAGCTCCAGGCCTGCAGTACCGGAGCTGCCCCCAGCCGGATACCACAGTGTCTCCATCCACGGCACTCTGCCTAGGAGGAAGAAAGGGGCCCCGGTTCAGGGCCCTGCCCGCTCCTGGGACATGTACAGTCACATGGGCACTCTGCCCCACCCGGCCCGAGCCCGCCTGCCCACCTCGCCACTCATCCACAACATCATCGAGGAACACCAGCCTTACCATACAGGGATGGAAGGCCACACCTCATACAGGTACAGCCACACACATCTTTTATGCTCCAGCGCTATGCTTTTCCTTTGTTCATTTCACAGAATCCGAATCTAAAACAAATATTTATGTTTTGTCCAATAAGACACTTAGGGTGCGCTCTTTAAAGCCCCTTAAGTACTTTGGAGACTTTTAGCTGCTACCACCCCCTGACTAACTGAGACTACTTCACTCTGAAATAGTGTCCCAGCTCAAGCCATGGTAAGCAGGTCAGCTGAGATGTAATCAGTGAGCAGCACATGTTAGCACTAGCCTCTCTGCTACCACCTCTCTGTCTGTCAGGGCAGGGGGCTGTATCCCTCAGGCCCTGATGAGTTACTGCAGAGCAGCTTCACTGTGGCCCCCTATAGATGTTATCTGGGGGCTGGGGCTGCTTTGTCAGGGCCTCCTCTTCCCCACAGCACTTTGCGGGGCTTAACACCTCACTCACTACTGAAACACAACACTGTCAGACTGCTGATAGGGCTTGCTTGATCTTAGAGAACACAGAGAAGTGACGAGAAGTTCCTCAGCATCAATCCATGTGATTAGGCCAGGAAACTGTGGATAAAGACACAACAGCACATTCACACGTATACACACACACAGACCTCAGAGAGATGCAGTGAAGGTAAGCCCTCTGTTTAGAGTGATATAAACCAACCGCCACAACAACAAAGCATGTCTAGATGGTTGAGATATATGCGCCCAGACAACCCAGACTGTGAGTTATATCCTGTGTGACAGAGTTTTATGTGTCACTATAGACCAGAGCAACGGTGCAGTGCTGGACAGAATGAAACACAGTCCCCCTCTTTAGACACACTTTGGGCAGGCAGAGAGAATATGTCTGGACTTGGGTGGAAGGGGGTTGGGGTGCGAGGGGGGTGTTACTAATAACTGAAAAGGCTGTGTCTATCCCTTGACATTTGAAGGTTATCTAATATAGGTCTAGTATTTAATCTCCACAAAGCTGGTGAGGTTAGTGAAGGTGAAAAGTAGACCAAAGGAAGGAGAATAAATAAGCCACAACCTTCATTCTGGCAGTATGGGATACACAGTGGAGGTGTGGAGGAGCAACAGAGGAAGAGGGTTGTCTGGCTCAGCAAAGAAAGGGAAGCAAGGAGGGAGGGAAGGAGAGAGATAGTGAGAGAGGGATGGAGAGGAGGGTTAGAGAGGTTCTGAAGAGAGCCCTGAGGTGCATTAAGCACACGGAGACCAGAGACCAGATTCTGGCTGCTGCTGTAACTCTAGATGCTGATGTGCAGATAGATGTGTGGAGATGGTGAGGGATCAGGGCTAACAGAACACTATGACAGCTATAGTTCTGAGGGACCCATTCTGTGTGGCTGCCAGCACTGTGCTGCCTGCTACAGGACAGGACTGCAGGCCCATTGTGTCTATCTGAAGTCCGCTGGTTGATTGGTTGGTTACCTGGCTATGCCAGGGAGCTGGGTATGGCTGACTGATGAGGGAGATTTCAGGATTAGTCAAAGGGCTTTGTCCTCATCTCTTATGAAAATATATGTGTAACTACCAAAATAAAGGAAACACTTGAGTAAATGAGCGATATAAACTATATTGAAAGCAGGTGCTTCCACACAGGTGTGATTTCTGGGTTAATTAACTAAGTAACATCCCATCATGCTTAGGGTCATGTATAAAAATGCTGGGCAGGCCATTATTTTGGTTACGATGACTGTGACCCCATAGGAAGACAATGCCCCATCCACAGGGCACAAGTGGTCACTGAATGGTTTATGAGAATGAAAACGATGTAAACCATATGCCATGGCCATCTGCGTGACCAGATCGCAACTCAATTGAACACTTATGTGAGTTTCTGGAGCAGCGCCTGAGACAGCGTTTTTCCACCACCATCAACAAAACACCAAATTATGAAATTTCTCAAAGAAGAATGGTGTCGCATTCCTCCAATAGAGTTCCAGACACTTGTAGAATCTATGCCAAGGTGGATTGAAGCTGTTCTGGTTCGTGGCGGCCCATTGCTCTATTAAGACACTTAATGTTGGTGTTACCTTTATTTTGGCAGTTACCTGTGGCTCTGTCATTAACTTCAGGATGGGAGGATATGCCACTCTGTCCATCTCTTTTCATGCAGATTACATTGATCAATGAACACTGTTTCATTTCTACTCATTGAACTACTTTGCTTATTCTTGTTTTGTGGATATTGTACATGTTTTAAACCAACCTATGTTTCTTTGTGCTGACTTTTTAGTCTCCCTGACTGTCTGTTGACCCTTGACCCAGACAGTGCTCCATCCTTTAACCACACACTAATTAATCAGTGTTTACTCTGTATCGATGACGCTATCTGGATTGATCCAGAAAGTGAGTGATTCTTCAGGTGACCCCTAACCTCAGTCAATCTGTGTGGTATGTGTGCCTGTGTGGTTGTGTGTGTTTGTGTGTGCCTAAGCCAGATAGCCACTATAACCCAGGGCCCACTCACTCTGCCCCAGGGGGAGGCAGACAGCTCTGGCTGTGGTGTGCCTGCAAATACTTTATGAGTTGGACTCCGGTTGACTCAGGTTGAGATGGCGAGAAGATTTACAGCCTTGTATAGGAGATGAAAGGGAGGATAAAAGACGGAGCTGGCCGTGAGCTCAGAATCTAGAGTGACTGATTCTCTCTGTTTGTTCTGCTGAGAAATGGTCTGCTGCTGGTCAGATCTGATGCCTGGATGGTTTCCTCCAAGGCTAGAGAGTGGTGAAGTGTTTTCTGGATGTCTGTCTGTCAACGCCAGTTCTAAACCACTCTGATCAAAAACATCCCACTGGGAATCATGGTGCTACAGCTGCAGTACATACGTTGTTAGGACCAGGTAGGTAGACAAATAGGCATCACACACACCACGTCTTTCACAGAAAGTCTTTGTTTACGCCATGCCCAGGCTGTCCTCTGTATCACAGCAGAGATAAGTAATGATGCCGTGATGTCCGGCCACAATGTTCCCAAGGACACTGTGAACTAACCCAATCCTAAGAAAAGGATGTCATCATAACATTGCTGTTTGATCATTGGTCGCATCTCCAAATGATGCCATGCTGTGTTACTGTAAAGCTGTTGGTTAGGTACAGTAAACATTCTATTCCCATATCTTAAAAGTAATATTCCATTCCCATATCAGAAGCACAACCACGGAACAATAATTTTTACTGTACACTATTATTGTCAATGATTGTCTGTGGGACTCGAAGGCTTCTATTGTGTGAGCCAATCACAGTGTAAACACTATAATTCCTGTCCTAGTGTTAGTTCTGTTCATAATGTCCAGCCAGAGCAGAAGTTGCTCCCTCTCCTCCGTGAGTGCTGATCTGGTGGGTAAATAAACAGCGCTCCTTTTAGCAGCTCCTGTTTGTGTTGGACCAGGGGTGTCCTGTTTTTTCTCTCTCATCTACTCCCTCCTCCCTCATTCTCTCGTTCTCTCCCTCTCCTCTGGGTTGGAGTAAGGAGTAGGCAGAAGGCAGTATAGCCACAGCTGGTTCTGCTTTTATAAGGCCAGCCAGCAGCAGGCTGAGAGCACATGTTCGGTCTGATGGGACACACACCTGTAGCTACCCAGTAAAATAAAAAGAGAGAAAGAGAGCTCAACCAGAGCAACTCATTACCACCCCCTCTCCTCTCTTCATTTTTCCCTGCATTCATTATTTCATTACCAGATGGACACTCAATGCTATTTGGGAGAGATTAGTATATGTATGCATTTATATAAGTTATGTTGTGCACAGCAGAGCACTGATCCACTGTACTATACAGTACATGTAGAAGTTGAGGGATTTTCCAATAGAGTCAAACTGCCCCTTGAGTCAGTAGTGTGGATGTGCCTCCGCAGGCTTCGGTTGGGCTGAGCCTTGCCGAACCCGGCTAGGCGAACCGTACTAGTGTGCTCGCATACTCCCTTAAAAGACCTTCGCTTGAAAAACTAGAAAAAAGTGGCAATAGTACTGATTGTCTCTCTTGAGACACTATAATCAGTCCTCAAAATAGTCAGAATTAATCTAAGATAAAAATGAATGACCGATTTCTTGAGTTAAGTTTTTGCCAAGTCGTCCTGACGAGGATGTTTGGTGCAGTATGTCTCAAGTGAAAAAATGTGCATGAGGACAAGTTGTTTCTCGTTGAATGACAGGAGGAATTGAAAAATTCCTACTTTTGGCTACCAACGTCCGATTGCCTTGAGAAAATGTTTTATGTGCCTGAACAGCCGAAAAAAAACCTTGCTGTAGTCCAAAACGAACAAAAACGCCACAAAATGTTGTCATAATTTATGAACGAACTGTTCCGAACTCTTTCGGCTGGGAAGCAGGCGAACGCCTTTAGGCATCCAGAACAACCTTTGACTGAGGGAGTGTTGCATGTCAAGTGCCCCTCTCTCTCAGTCAGTGAGTCAGAGAAGGGGAGGCTGTGTGCGGAAATCCAATTATAGCTAAGTCGTCTGTGTGTGACCTGCTCTGTCCTTGTCCTTGGCCTGACTGAGCTCTATTTGAACTTGAGGTTTGGGGAAAGTCAGTGGTTGAGCAGGGTACATTTCCTCACCAGGACACAATGCAGCTGTGGTCTGGCTGACACTAAACCGGTCTAAAGGAGAGGTTCTTTGGCTGGCCTGTGGCCTCACTCGTCCTCTCACTTGTCCTCTCACTCGTCCTCTCTCCAACTCTATGATGTGTCTCCCAACACCTCTGTTCTCTACCCAATATGAACAGTATGGGTGGGATATCTGTTCTCTACCCAATATGAACAGTATGGGTGGGATATTTGTTCTCTACCCAATATGAACAGTATGGGTGGTATATTTGTTCTCTACCCAATATGAACACTATGGGTGGGATATCTGTTCTCTACCCAATATGAACACTATAGGTGGGATATCAGTTCTCTACCCAATATGAACACTATGGGTGGGATATCTATTCTCTTTATTAGTCTCGGCTGTCTGATGGGAGCAGGTGGAACCTGTAATGTCCTGTCCAATTCTATAGGAACACCACCATACTGTGAACTGATTGTGACGTTACCTAACACTGTAGATGTAGTTGTTGAATAACAAGGCCAGCTCTTTATTCTGATGCGGATGGAGCGGCTTCAGAGGTGAACCAGCCAGTGCAGCAGCCTGCCTGTGTTGTGTTCCTCTGAGGTGGCATGACATACCAATCACTCACCCTGCTGAAAGAGAAGCCAGGTTACTGTATAGGCTGACATGAAAGAATGGGCAAAGGAGAGAAAGTTCACCTCTCCTCGCAGTGAGTAGATGAGACGCGGTCGTACAGCAGCTAAATTGAGAAAGATCTGTTTAAGAGCTAGTGGCCGGTGCTGAACTTCTTGGGAAGTATTTTTCAGATTGTTATGCTCTCAACCGTATTTCCTGCTGCATTCCCGCCTTTCTCTGAAAGTAGGGAGGAAAGAAAAGACCAAGGGCCATCACAGCAGTTCAGTGAGTTATTTTTAGATTGTAATTTTACACTTAATCCTTTGGTTTAGATACTAACTCGCTTATTCAACATTTTGAATGGATTAAGGGGCAACTTGAAATTCCACTGTTTTGGTTTCCTACTCCACGAAGGCTCTTAAAAGAGATGTTTGTGTTTTTTCCCCTTCACAATCCCTATGGGAAAAGTGGTGAAAGGCTCAAGGAATTACTCCCCCTCTTGTCTGACTGTAAGACCCCTGCATCAAGGGCTTGGGTTCAACTTCTCTAACCCCCCCCCCCTAAAAAAACCCATTTGAGATGAGAGACAGAGGCAGAACTCAAAATAAACAGAATTTTTCGCAGAGATCTGGGAATGCATCCACACTTCCTCAGGGATTTTAAAAGAACTAATCTTGGCTTTAAGATATTATGTCCTCTCAAAATGCATTTCTGACATCTGAAGTGATACTGAGAATTTTGGGAGGACTAGCCCTGCTAATGATATGGCATTTTAAACCCCAGGGCAGATGTGGGGGTGTCTCTTACCCCTCTGTGAATTTGCCAGTGGGGTCAGAAAAAGGGGACACATGTAGCTGTGACTTGTGTGGGGGCTGGGTGAGTAGACTAAAGAGTGGGGGTGCAGTGGAGGGGTGGAGAGGAGGGAAGGCAGTGTCTGAGCATGCCACTCCTGTCAGAGAGGAGGTAGACCCACAGTCAGCAGGCAGGATAGCAGACGCATCACAGCACAGGGAGGGAGTGGAGGGGACCAGAAGCTGCCATTAGGAATGTGTTCACTCAACAGAACTCTGTCTCTGTTCCCCAGGGACCCCAGCAGCAGCATGGACCCCACCCTGGAGTACGTCAAGGTAGGAACCCACTCAACCCACTTACCTATTCCACTGCTGCTTGAGACACTGTGCCCAACAGGCATCACTAGTGTTTTGTTACTTCTGATTGAGAAGAGGTCAGAAAGATTGAGGGTTGGTTCAATTATCGCTAATCTGAATTGTGTTTTAGTCAGGACAGGCAAGACCAGTCCAGTCTTACAGGTTTATATTTCTATTTCCTTTGAGTGTCAGTAAAACTAGTAAATACTGTAAGCTTATGTAGTTCAGCTTTTGGAATTTGATATAACACTAATTCCTATAACACTAATTCCTAGATTAGGCTTGTTTTGTAACTGTGAGGTCAGTGAAATAGGGCAGGAATGCTAGTAGCTTCCAGGGACCTCTCTCTCGGAACATTGACACATGATGTTGATCTGACATAGAGGATATGGAATCTCTCAGTTTATTTTTTCCGGTATTTTAAAGGATATAGGACGAAAGATAGATTAATAGACAGTAAATATATACACATGGAGAAGACATGAGAGTACATGATGTGTTTACTGTATGTGTGGGTGTTCCTGTGTTTGACTTTTAGAAGGTCTGATGACTATTCCTTTGACTACAGTGTTTCATCTCATTTCGGTTCATAAAGTTTAGCTGTGCGACAGTGTCCTCTACAAGCTTGGTTTCCTGTGTAGATATAGTCTTGTATACCCACTTAATGGCAGAGAGAGGTGTGGGTTTGTTTGAAACGGGGTGAATATCCAGACATAGTCCTCATAAGCCCTGAACTATTATCCCAACGCCACTGGTAGGCAAACAGGAGACTGTGACTCACTAGATTTGTATGTTTCGTGTCAGAAGGAGCCACACTGTAACCCATCTGCATTTAAAGGGCTGAGTAACGTCTTCAGGGGACTAACGTCTCTTTGGTTAAAAAGTTGCAGATACCACTTGAGGTAGAAAGGAGTCGCTCTTAGATGTAAATGATGTGGAACAATGTTAAATTTCCTCCAAGTAGACTTTTTAGCGATCTAGTGTTCTAAATAGTTGATGTATGGTACACGTTTAATAGCTGATTAACTGATGTCTCTACCGATACTTCCTCTTTACGTAAGGTTGATGTGTACACAAATCATTCTACTCTCTCTAAGGCTGGAGGCTATCAAAAAGCCTCATAAGGAAAAGGTTGAGTGAGGGGAGGAAATGTCCTCTATCTAATACACTAATCCAATTTATCTCCAGGCTACGAGGCACTTAGTCTCAGAAGTACAGCAATGCATCAAACAAATCATATTTCCCATTACCTTCACCTGTGTCCCTGTACACTGTGATTGGGCTTGAGTGATGACTGAGGCCTGTGTGTTCTGATACCACACTACCATCACTCTCACACATGCTCATTCACCCACTCCTTCACTTTTTCCTTCACCCACTTTCTCAGTCTGTCGCTCTTTCCCTGGCCTGCTTGCCTCACGGAATAGGATGCTCTCAGGCCAGTGTGAAAAGCAAACCCAGTGGTTCCTCACATGCAGTTCAGGAGAGCAAACCAAAACAGCTCTCCCCTCAGAAGCCATGGCAGCCTGTCATCAACACACAGCTACTTCACTATCTCACTAGGGTAGCAGGTAGTAGGACTACCTGCTACCCTAGTGAGATAGTGAAGTAGCTGGGTAGTAGGTAGTCCTAACCACCACTCTGCTACTTCACTATCTCACTAGGGCAGTAGGTAGTCCTAACCACCACTCTGCTACTTCACTATCTCACTAGGGCAGTAGGTAGTCCTAACCACCACTCTGCTACTTCACTATCTCACTAGGGCAGTAGGTAGTCCTAACCACCACTCTGCTACTTCACTATCTCACTAGGGCAGTAGGTAGTCCTAACCACCACTCTGCTACTTCACTATCTCACTAGGGCAGTAGGTAGTCCTAACCACCACTCTGCTACTTCACTATCTCACTAGGGCAGTAGGTAGTCCTAACCACCACTCTGCTACTTCACTATCTCACTAGGGTAGTAGGTAGTCCTAACCACCACTCTGCTACTTCACTATCTCACTAGGGCAGTAGGTAGTCCTAACCACCACTCTGCTACTTCACTATCTCACTAGGGCAGCAGGTAGTCCTAATCACCACTCTGCTACTTCACTATCTACCTAGGGTAGTAGGTAGTCCTAACCACCACTCTGCTACTTCACTATCTCACTAGGGCAGTAGGTAGTCCTAACCACCACTCTGCTACTTCACTATCTCACTAGGGCAGGAGGTAGTCCTAACCACCACTCTGCTACTTCACTATCTCACTAGGGCAGTAGGTAGTCCTAACCACCACTCTGCTACTTCACTATCTCACTAGGGCAGTAGGTAGTCCTAACCACCACTCTGCTACTTCACTATCTCACTAGGGCAGTAGGTAGTCCTAACCACCACTCTGCTACTTCACTATCTCACTAGGGCAGTAGGTAGTCCTAACCACCACTCTGCTACTTCAGTATCTCACTAGGGCAGGAGGTAGTCCTAACCACCACTCTTCTACTTCACTATCTCACTAGGGCAGTAGGTAGTCCTAACCACAACTCTGCTAGTTCACTATCTCACTAGGGCAGTAGGTAGTCCTAACCACCACTCTGCTACTTCACTATCTCACTAGGGCAGCAGGTAGTCCTAATCACCACTCTGCTACTTCACTATCTCACTAGGGCAGTAGGTAGTCCTAACCACCACTCTGCTACTTCACTATCTCACTAGGGCAGGAGGTAGTCCAAACCACAACTCTGCTACTTTACTATCTCACTAGGGCAGCAGGTAGTCCTAACCACCACTCTGCTACTTCACTATCTCACTAGGGCAGTAGGTAGTCC
Organism: Oncorhynchus mykiss; assembly: GCF_057628025.1. NCBI lineage: Eukaryota > Metazoa > Chordata > Actinopteri > Salmoniformes > Salmonidae > Oncorhynchus > Oncorhynchus mykiss. The sequence continues at coordinate 69,612,305 of NC_143026.1, read as the reverse complement.
TAACCACCCCTCTGCTACTTCACTATCTCACTAGGGCAGTAGGTAGTCCTAACCACCACTCTGCTACTTCACTATCTCACTAGGGTAGCAGGTAGTCCTAATCACCACTCTGCTACTTCACTATCTCACAAGGGCAGTAGGTAGTCCTAACCACAACTCTGCTACTTTACTATCTCACTAGGGCAGCAGGTAGTCCTAACCACCACTCTGCTACTTCACTATCTCACTAGGGCAGCAGGTAGTCCTAATCACCACTCTGCTACTTCACTATCTCACTAGGGCAGTAGGTAGTCCTAACCACCACTCTGCTACTTCACTATCTCACTAGGGCAGTAGGTAGTCCTAATCACCACTCTGCTACTTCACTATCTCACAAGGGCAGTAGGTAGTCCTAACCACCACTCTGCTACTTTACTATCTCACTAGGGCAGCAGGTAGTCCTAACCACAACTCTGCTACTTTACTATCTCACTAGGGCAGCAGGTAGTCCTAATCACCACTCTGCTACTTCACTATCTCACTAGGGCAGTAGGTAGTCCTAACCACCACTCTGCTACTTCACTATCTCACTAGGGCAGCAGGTAGTCCTAACCACCACTCTGCTACTTCACTATTTCACTAGGGCAGTAGGTAGTCCTAACCACCACTCTGCTACTTCACTATCTCACTAGGGCAGTAGGTAGTCCTAACCACCACTCTGCTACTTCACTATCTCACTAGGGCAGTAGGTAGTCCTAACCACCACTCTGTTACTTCACTATCTCACTAGGGTAGTAGGTAGTCCTAATCACCACTCTGCTACTTCACTATCTCACTAGGGCAGTAGGTAGCCCTAACCACCACTCTGCTACTTCACTATCTCACTAGGGCAGTAGGTAGTCCTAACCACCACTCTGCTACTTCACTATCTCACTAGGGCAGTAGGTAGTCCTAACCACCACTCTGCTACTTCACTATCTCACAAGGGCAGTAGGTAGTCCTAACCACCACTCTGCTACTTCACTATCTCACTAGGGCAGTAGGTAGACCTAACCACCACTCTGCTACTTCACTATCTCACTAGGGCAGTAGGTAGCCCTAACCACCACTCTGCTACTTTACTATCTCACTAGGGTAGTAGGTAGTCCTAACCACAACTCTGCTACTTCACTATCTCACTAGGGCAGCAGGTTGTCCTAACCACCACTCTGCTACTTCACTATCTCACTAGGGTAGTAGGTAGTCCTAACCACCACTCTGCTACTTCACTATCTCACTAGGGCAGCAGGTAGTCCTAATCACCATTCTGCTACTTCACTATCTCACTAGGGCAGCAGGTAGTCCTAACCACCACTCTGCTACTTCACTATCTGACTAGGGCAGTAGGTAGTCCTAACCACCTCTCTGCTACTTCACTATCTCACTAGGGCAGCAGGTAGTCCTAATCACCACTCTGCTACTTCACTATCTCACTAGGGCAGCAGGTAGTCCTAACCACCACTCTGCTACTTCACTATCTCACTAGGGTAGTAGGTAGTCCTAACCACCACTCTGCTACTTCACTATCTCACTAGGGCAGTAGGTAGCCCTAACCACCACTCTGCTACTTCACTATCTCACTAGGGTAGTAGGTAGTCCTAACCACCACTCTGCTACTTCACTATCTCACTAGGGCAGTAGGTAGTCCTAACCACCACTCTGCTACTTTACTATCTCACTAGGGTAGTAGGTAGTCCTAACCACCACTCTGCTACAGTGGCTTGCGAAAGTATTCACCCCCATTGGCATTTTTCCTATGTTGTTGCCTTATAACCTGGAATTAAAATAGATTTTTGGGGGGTTTGTGTCATTTGATTTACACAACATGCCTGCCACTTTGAAGATGCAAAATATGTTTTAATTGTGAAACAAACAAGAAATAAGACAAAAAAACTGAAAACTTGAGAGTGCATAACTATTCACCCCACAAAGTCAATACTTTGTAGAGCCACCTTTTGCAGCAAATACAGTTGCAAGTCTTTTGGGGTATGTCTTTATAAGCTTGGCACATCTATCCATTGGGATTTTTGCCCATTCTTCAGGGCAAAACTGCCTCAGCTCCTTCAAGTTGGATGGGTTCCGCTGGTGTACAGCAATCTTTAAGTCATACCACAGATTCTCAATTGGATTGAGGTCTGGGCTTTGACTAGGCCATTCCAATACATTTAAACATTTCCCCTTAAACCGCTCAAGTATTGTTTTAGCAGTTTGCTTAGGGTCATTGTCCTGCTGGAAGGTGAACCTCCGTCCCAGTCTCAAATCTCTGGAAGACTGAAACAGATTACCCTCAAGAATTTCCCTGTATTTAGCGCCATCCATCATTCCTTCAATTCTGACTAGTTTCCCAGTCCCTGCTGATGAAAAACCTACCCACAGCATGATGCTGCCACCACCATGCTTCACTGTGGGGATGGTGTTCTCTGGGTGATTAGAGGTTTTGGGTTTGCACCAGACATAGCGTTTTCATTGATGGCCAAAAAGCAAAATTTTTGTCTCATCTGACCGGAGTACCTCCTTCCATTTGTTTGGGTAGTCTCCCACATGCCTTTTGGCAGATACTCCAATCTCCGCTGTGGAGCTTTGCAGCTCCTTCAGGGTTATCTTTGGTCTCTCTGTTGCCTCTCTGATTAATGCCCTCCTAGCCTGGTCTGTGAGTTTTGGTGGGCGGACCTCTCTTGGCAGGTTTGTTGTGGTGTCATATTCTTTTCATTTTTTAAATAATGGATTTAATGGTACTCCGTGGGATGTTCAAAGTTTCAGATATTTTTTTATAACCCAACCCTGATCTGTACTTCTCCACAACTTTGTCACTGACCTGTTTGGAGAGCTCCTTGGTCTTCATGGTGCCACTTGCTTGGTGGTGCCCCTTGCTTAGTGGTGTTGCAGACTCTGGGGCCTTTCAGAACAGGTGTATATATACTGAGATCATCTGACAGATCATGTGACACTTAGATTGAACACAGGTGGACTTTATTTAACTAATTATGTGACTTCTGAAGGTATTTGGTTGCACCAGATCTTATTTAGGGGCATCATAGCAAAAGGGTGAATACATATACACACACCACTTTTCTGTTAAAAAAAATATAGAATTTAAACAAGTTATTTTTTACATTTCACTTCACTAATTTGGACTATTTTGTGTATGTCCATTACACGAAATCCCCCCCCAAAAATCAATTTAAATTACAGGTTTGGATTCAACAAAATAGGAAAAATGCCAGGGGGGGGTGAATACTTTTGCAAGGCACTGTACTTCACTATCTCACTAGGATAGTAGGTAGTCCTAACCACCCCTCAGGGCACTGGCTCAATATGCCTTAGAATGAGAAGAAAAAAGAAACACACAGTTCAGACTGTCACTCGATTGTCATGTACCCTCTCCTGCTTTCAAATATGAATTCTCTCACTTCCATCTCCAATCATTTATTCATGCCTGCTTCCCAGCCGAAACAGTTCGGAACAGTTTGTGCAGATATTATGACAACATTTTGTGACGTTTTTGTTAGTTTTGGTCTTCGGCAACGGTTTTTCGGCTGTTCGTGCACACAAACGTTTTCTCTCGCTGCAAATCTACACCCATTTATCAGTGATTGGTCAACAATAGGGATTCCTCAGTAAGTGTTTGTTGTCATTCAATGAGAAACAAAACATTTTCATGCACATTTTCATGCACAACAGAAATATTGCACCTAACATCTTAGTTCGATGTAAAATTGTGAGACTAAGATCTCCTCGTCAAAACGTCAAAAATAATGACAGATTTATTGAGTTATCTTCGATCAATTCAGACCATATTGAGCAAGTATATACTGGCTATGGCGTTTCAAGATGGACAAACAGTACTATTGCTGTGTGTTTTTCTCATTTTTCAAGTAAAGGACTTTTAAGGGAGAATGCGGACACTTGTTCGGTTCGCCTAGCTGAACTCGGCTAGGGACCAGCCGAGCCAAAGCATGCGGAAGGCTTTATTCAGTCACCTCAACATGTTGGGACAGTAACAGGCAACTGCATGGACTACATCTTCCCTCATTACTAATTGTAATGTTGGAGAGAGCCACCTGCCTTGTCTGACTCAGCTTGATGAGTTGTTGTTGATACCAGGTCAGACAGTGTTATATGAGGAAACATCACAAACGCTGTGACATCAGAGCCCTGTCCTCACCTCAGCTCACCTCAGAAGGATTAGACAGATGAGAGTGCAACTGAGATCATGCAGGGCCTCATTCTTAGGCAAGAGTCATCTATGCCCTTTATCCTCTCCACAATGAACCTAGCTATACGCACACACACACAAGCACACGTCTGCTTGCACACACAAACTCTGAGGTGAGTTTCACCAGATTCAGGATGGTAGATAGTGTAGAGTGGTGTTTAACCAACACTAGAGAGGCCTGACGCAGCACAGCCCGCCTCACACCGCCTCATCCCACTGTGTGCTATACTGGGTAGTCACAGTGCAGGAGGATTTCCATATGGGAAAGCCCGGAGGATGGCAGGGCTACAGCAGATTGGAGCACCTTTCCAATTGTTTTGATGGGAGATTAATCTGCTGTGTGTGGGGCCTTCACTGCTGAACTGTACTGTCTGACCCAGGCCTTACATAACACCCATGATGATACTGTATCCACTGTTACTGTAAGCTTCACACAGCCCGTCAACACAGCCCATCCAGGTGGGTTTGTTGACTCAGCCAGGCCTTAAATGAATATGCTATTGAAGAAACAATGAATGTTTGCCACACATGAACAGTTAAAGTCATTTCCTGTGGGTAGGGGGCCTGTGTGTGAACAGGAAGCTGGTCAGAGTAATGCCCAATGACCACAATCCTCCTGCAACCAGCCACTAGGATAGTGGTTTAGATGGGTGTACTGGAGAGACAACAGATAGACCAGGGCTGGTCTGAGAATGACTGAATGTAGCCACAGTGTGGGTGGAAACTGCGTGTGAAAGTCTTGTTGTTTTGCCTCTGATTTGACATGGCTACAATCTTCAAAGCCAATCTAAAAGGCGGGAGAGGGGAAATTGTTCAAGAAGGACTCAACGCCTAAAATACCCTCTTTTTCTGGGTGGAGCACAACTTCTCCCTCTGGGAGTATGTGGTGTTTATGAGAAAAGGGTTTTAAATCATGGTTATGTAATGAGCCTCACATTGATTTAGAGTGAGACTAACTGTCAGAGTGATACAGTTACAAAGACAACATGGTGGCAGACGAGGCACCTGCTACTCCAGTAGACTCCTCAGTGAAACACTAGAGTGTAGAAGAGAGACTGATAGAGAGTGAGAGAGAGCAGAATGGAAAGAGCCAGCACAAGAGAGAAAGAGTAGAGAAAGAAGAAGAGAGAGGAAGAACAGGAGGACAACAAAGACAGGATGGAGAACATCAGGCCTGGTGGATTGTCTGGTTAAAAGTTTGGTGAAAAAAAATAAGAAATCCCCTTGGTTGAGGACTTTTTTTTAAAATCCCATAAATTTTCCACGTTGATTCAACGTCATCAGATTGAATTTAGGGGTTGAAATGATGTGGAAACAACAATGATGCAACTGGTTTTTGCCCAGTGGTAGCTAACTGCTCATGAAAGAGCTTTAAAGGGAACAATGGCTCTCTATGCCACATGAGAGATCTGCAGCCCTCGCTTAACACCAGATGAAGACCCTTTGGCCCTCCATGTGGCCTGCACAGCACAGCACAGCACAGCACAGCCCACAGAAATACACACACAGAAATACATACACTCTATTTGTGGCAGGCAGGGTGAGAGCTGGGTTAGAGAGATACACAAATTGCCAGAACTACAGAGACATAAGTTTGGATTTATGACAATACTTCTAAATAGGAACAGGACAGCGGATAGCTTCTCTGGACCTTTCATCTGTAGGATGAGGTCGTTCAGAAAATTGCTGCAGATTATGAGTTGCTCATCTCACCCAATTCTCCAAGCCCCACTCATACATAATGTACATGGTGTGGCTAGAATATGCAGTACAGGTACCAGTGACCCCCTCAGGACAGTTATCTTCTCTACCTCAGTTGTCCTTCATCTCTCCCTGTTGTTCCTATCTACAGTATCCATTGTTTCCTAGACGAGTTAGAACTGCGGTATGCCCTTCAGCAGGGTCATAGTCCACAATCTACTCTACCACACGGAAGAGAAATGGCACTCTCTAGTGGTTTGACTTAAGAACTACAGTATCATTTATGCAGCCGACCAGCTGAACAGACATGAACATCCACTGATAATACTAGTAAATCTCTTGCTAATCTGTTGTTATCCTATTCTTTTCAGGAGTTGAATTAAAAGACGTGCCAATATGCTTTCCATATTGTATTTTTATTATCCATTGTAGTTTTCCAAGTCTAAAAGGACAGACATTACACACTGTTCCTAGATCTTTTATCTAGAAATGACCAAGAGAAAAAACATGATGTTATATGTGATATATCAATGCAGCACACTGGTCAATTATGCTCTGTGCCAGCATTAGTGTTGTGTGTCTCACGTTCCATCATCAGTGTTGTCATCATCAGTGTCACACTGTGTAGAGGAAGCCAGCCTGCCTTACCTAATGTATTTTTCTACATTTATGAGCGATTTGGGTGCAGCAGAATGGAACCCAGCATTTCTTAATGGCTCTTGGGTAATTACACCCCCCAGGTAGTGACCCTCCTGGCCCTTTCCCTATCCCACTGCCGTTACCCCAACTGAGTTGGTGTTTGAGTTTTTGTTCTAAAGGTGTTGCAATAGGTTTGTTAATGGTGAAAGCAGAGGCTGCGTTTAGACAGGCAGCCCAATTCTAAACTGTTTTTTTTTTTTTTTTACACTAATCGGTCTTTTGACCAATCACATCAGATCAAAAGACCAATTAGTGAGAAAAAAATATCTGAATTGGGCTGCCTGTCTAAATGCAGCCAGAGAGGCCCACTTAACAGATTATTCACTTTGCATAGTTTAAGATTGGCCATTTTATAAGTGCGGATTGCTCCCCTTTTTAAGAAAGCACCTGCAAATAGCTGAGCTGTGCATTGCAGACATTCATTCTCACAACTCTGCATCGTTAGTCAGCCAGTTCTCTCTCTCCCTCTCCTATAGTTTAATCGTATCTCTGATTCATAGGGCTGAAGCAAGCCAGTCCTGTGAGGCTGTATTTGCTGAAGTAAAGCAGATTTCTAACATGGCTTTTTTCCACCTTCCTGTAACAGGTCGTAAGTTTCCTTGAAGTTACAGTATTTCAACTGACAAGTGAATTAAGGAGGATTTTACACACACAATAGGATGTCTGCTGATGTCATGGTATTGGAGGACCAAGAGAAAGAGCTAAACAGCCCATCATCATCCATCCAACCAAACATTCCCGGAACAGCTGAGAGCCCAACATGATGCTAATGAAATGGGGATGGAAATTCCTGTAGTTGTTGGAGTGCTTGGTATTCCACTCTGTTGGCATTACTGGGGAGACGGACAAAAAGTGGTCGTATGTGGCTCAGTTGGTAAGAGTGTTAGCAACGCCAAGGTCATGGGTTCAATCCCTTCAGGGATCACGCATACATCATGTGATGTACAATGTGTGAAAATGATGTAAAATGATGCATGCACTGCACTGTAAGAAACGTGGATAAAAGTGTCTGCGAAGTGGCATTGCTTTGAATGAAGACATATATTTTGGTCATGCTCTGTTATACTCCAACCATCTCTCCACAGCCAGGAGTGCTGACTGAAGTTAAGTGGCCTTAGCATTAAGAGACACAGAGAGATGCAGCTCTGACCCCACTGAATAGTTATCCTGCCACTCGTCTCTCCTGTTCCCCTCCTCGGTCCACATCTGAATGCTCTACATTCTTCTCAATGGTTGTTCCGAGAGACAAATACAGACTAATGCTTAGATTTAATCAGATCAAGCGTTAACCAGCGATAGCCCACACCCACATAGTTTATGTTTTGGCGGTGTGAGAGGTGTAACTGCTTCGGAGCTGTCAAAACGATGAGCAGATGCTCTTGATCATTGTCACGAAGCCACAACAGTCCCATTTGCGTTAGAAGTTCAGAACAGGAAAGTTTAGGCTTTATAGAAATAATGACGCTCAAATTTTAAATCATTGAACGAAATAATGAGGATTTCGATCAGCCTAATCAAGGTGTAGATTACATCTCACATTCCAGGGTTCAAACTTCTAAAGAAGGCCGCATGGGATTTCTCTTAATGTGACTCTGTGCAGCCAATGGCAATGTCCGCTTTAGGTGTAATACCAGGAGCCACTTGTGGATTTGACAGCTCTAAAGCAGTTCCACCTCAGACACCGCAAAACAACTTCTATGTGGAGGATAAAACAGATCTGATTGAATAGAGCCTTCAGAAACCAGATTATTTCCTTATTTGTCTCTTCAACAACACAGGTTATGTCCAACCTGACTGATTTAAAGCTTAGTTTTATACCACTTTTATTCTCAAATGCAGATATTTTCACCTATTTGACCTGGATTTTGTTGCATTACACACATCTGTCTTCCTTTGTAGAGGGTTTCCTATTTTTCTGAGATGAACAGAACAGATGCATCTTTTAATTTAAAACAAACCAAAATACCTCCACAGTTTAAAACACCAGTATGTTAAAAGAGCAGAAGAGGCTCATAGAATGTGTGTGGTGATGGTGTGTTAATCAGAGCAGCACTGTTGGTAGGGGTAGGGGGCTTCAGAAAAACACACAGCAGCTTCTCTCTTTTACTCTCTCTCTCAATCTTTTTACCCCCTCTCTCTGATGGTGTGTTAATCAGAGCAGCACTGTTGGTAGGGGTGGGGGCTTCAGAAAAACACACAGCAGCTTCTCTCTCTCTCTCTCTCTCTCCCTCTCTCTCTCGTTTTCGACCTTCCCCATATCTCTCTCTCTCTCTCTCGCTTTCTACCCCCCCCCCCCCCCCCCTCTCTCTCTTCTCTAAACTCAGCCAGTGGTGAGAGGGGGTTGCTGGGGGTTAGTCTTAGTAGAGCCAGAGGCAGTAGAGGTAGAGGTAGTTCCCTCCCAGCTGGCTAAGATTTCATTTGCGGGAGAGCAAAATCACATGGGGATTCCAAAGCTCCATACATGGAGCTCCGGGACTGAGTGAAGCAGCATGGTGTGGTGTGTTCACTGTGTAGCGCACAGAGAACAGAACTGCTTCGACTGAAAAAGAGAGAGACTAGAGAGAGAGAGCCACAGAGTGAGCTGCTACCATGTTCACACCCCCGGTGCGACAGAAGTGAATGCTATCTGAGAATCTCTGTAGTTTTTGAGACAGTTTTTTGGAGTGGCTTTTACTGTGAGAGGGGTGAGAGATGTCGGAGAGATGCAATGTTCTGAGGACCTTAACTGCAGCCCTGTGCTGCTTTTACCAGAAGAGCTCCGTCATCGGGGCCAAGGTGAGTGACAGACAGACAGGCATTGTGTCACCTGTTCACACAGTAGCATTCACATTATAACATAATCAGTGTATTGCATGTTTTAAACCCAGGTAATCTGAATGGCATGCGCTGTACTTCCTGTAATTACTTCTGTACTTAGTGAAAGGAAAAGTCTCTGATTCGTCCCCTGTAATCTTACTCTTAAAAGCTTTGTTTTGGGCTAACAGGCTTATCCGATGGTCATTTAAATGAATCATCAGTTGCTCCTTTAAAAGGAGGCTTTATCCTTGATCCCTTACTTTAGCCTGGGTATTTGGATGTGATGAATGTGTCCTCTGTGGACTGTGGGAGTGCTTAACATGGTTTTTTTTCTCACAATCTATCGTGTATTAACTGGTCCATGTGGATTGTTTCTCTGATGTGGGATAGAGAGGACTTTTACTTTCTTTTTGTGTTTTTCTATGCTCTGTGCTGCCTGGCCCATATGTCTGAGTCAAAGCTTTAAATAGCCTAGTCAGTGGGTGCTAGTTGGTTTTTATTGTCCCAACCAAGACATGCTGTTTAGATATATGACTGTTTTCATTATAGTAAGTGAAGACGTCTGCCAGACACCCCACTCCATGTGACGACTATCTGGAGCTGGAGAGTGATGCTAAGTGTGCTTGTGATTCGTTATTGTGTGTGTGTGTGTGTGTGTGTGTGTGTGTGTGTGTGTGTGTGTGTGTGTGACTGACGACTGACTGTGACTGTGACCTTGCACTCAAATAAATGTGTGAGATCTCATCTGTAAATATCAGTGTATTTGAGTTAGCATGAATTCACATTCCATTAGCTTGTGTTTTTCAACCTGGACTCAGGAATAGAGGTAACATAGTAAATATAAATATGTCTCCCTCCATTTAGGATGATAGGTTACGTTGCGTATGGTATACATTAATTTGTGGATGTCCATCATCCATTTCGTATGGTAAGTTATGAATTACAATTTGTATGATATATTACAAATTGCAATTCATATCATATATTACGAATTGCAATTTGTACAATATGTTATGAATTACAATTTGTTGTAGCTAGCGTTAGCTAGGTTAAGGTTAGGGGTTTAGGGTTAGGGGTTAAGGTTAGGGGTTAAGGGTTAGCTAACATGCTAAGTAGTTGCAAAGTTGCTAATTAGCTAAAATGCTAAAGTTGTCCGTGATGTGATTCGACCACACATTTGGGTCCTGTCCAACCTCCCCCTTAAGCAACCTCATGTCTTATGTAACCATACCAAGTGTAACATATCATACTAGTTTGAGTGTCACAGATTCACATGTACTATGTTACGTCTTTGAGGTTAGGCTGGGTTATTTAAACGCTCTTTTCACTTTCCTTTGTCCAAAGTAGGACTTGTTTTTACTCTGTCTCACTGAAGTGTTCTGCCTTTTATGTCATCAGAGGGAATTGTTGCAGTGACATTAAGTGAATTGATGGTGAGGCTTGAAATAGTGAGGCCCTATATCTGTCCCAACCGTGTTTATGGAAGTGACGTGGGCCTGTAACTCCAGAAGGGCTAGGGGGTCATGAGATGGACCAAAATTCTGACATTATTAATAGCCATTATCAGTTCTGATAATTATTCTTGGCTGGCTGAACCCCTTGTACAACCCCCTGTACTGTACAGTACTCTGTAATAGAGCTTTCCTTTGTACATGCACATGTACAATATTTAATACAAGTGGGTTGTAATAATAGCTGCAACAGCTAAACTGTATATGAGTGAAAAGCTTGTAGATTGAAGTGACGTTTCCCTGGAGGTCTACTGTCCCAAAGCTCATCAGTGTTAGCCACAGGGAGATCAGGCCCATCATCATCATCGTCTACGGTCTCTCTCACTCATCTATCAGCAGGAGGTAGGGCTAATGATCTCTCGCTCTCTTTTCTTCTGTGAACCTCTCTCATCATCACCCATAGTGGAGAATGGCATGTTTTGTACAAGTCTATGATCCATCTGACTATCATCTTAAGGGGAGATATTTCCCCCAAAAATAACCCACAATTTGTGGTTCCTCGCGTCTGAACCTAACGGACCCCAGAGAGTCCGGGAAGTCTGCTAGCTAAGACATGGGCTCTGTTTTGTTTGGCCCAGGCTTAAAATAGCTCTAGGGTTCGTTCGGACAGGCTGGTCTGTGTGTGGGGGTCGGAGAAGGGGGTCACGGGGGGAACACAGTGGGCAGTGTTGGGGCTCTGGGCTCTGGTGCATGGGGTCATTGAAGAGGGAGAGCGAGAGAGACAGAGGGAGAATTACACAGGGGCCTGTGCTATGTGAGAGGATATAGGCCAAGCTACTGTAACTACTGAAAGACATCTCACTAATTTCCTCTCCATGAAAACAACACCCAACTGCAGCTTTAGACTTAGCACTATTAAAGGACCCAGGCAGCTCAGCAGCACAGCTGGGAGTGGAGGACAACCATGTAGAGCCAAGGATCTGTATGCTGAGGGTGCAAAGCCCACACACACTCTAGAAGGCCAGTGTAGATTAACAGGCTTGCTCACTTACATACATCACTCATCTCTATTAACACGCTATACTGATGCAATATGCACTGTCCCATTATAACACACATGTTCTTCTATCCTCGTGGGGACCTACAATTTATTTCCGTTCAAAATCCTATTTTCCCTAACCCTAAACCTAACACGTAACTCTAACCCTAACTTCTAACCCTAAACCAATCACTAGCCCCTTACCCTAACTGTAACCCAAACCTTAAACCAAACCCCTAAACTTAAAATGGCCTTTGTCCTCATGGGGATGTGGGAAATGTCCCCACGAGAGAGAATTTCCATTTTTCACTATCTTTGTGAGGACTTTTGGGGATTGTAGGTCCACACAAGGATAAAGGATAGAAGAACCAACCACACACACACACACACACACACACACACACACACACACACACACACACTCATAGCTCTCCACGCAGAGGTTTGAAGCTGTGTAGAACAGCATGGGAGTGAGGTGCAGTGTCATCACATCAGCCCCCTGACAGAAGCAGTCTGAGGTGCTCAAACACCTAACGTCATTACAGACAGGTGTGTGTCAAATCTCTGACAACTTACTCTCTCGCTTCAATTAAGCCTGCTGCTGTCTGACCAACAATTCCCTATCATCTCAATCCTGTTATTTCTCTATTTTCCTGTTTCTTTCTTTCTCTTGTTCTCTTTCTTTCTATCCCTTAGGTATTTTTTCGTTGTGTACCCCTCAGCTCCCTCTGTTTCAACCACGGAGCCTCCAGCCCCTCCGTACCATGGGGTTAAGCCTGTTCTCTCTGTAGTTCAATTGCTCTGCGCTTGAGGAAACATTAAAGATGACCACCCCCGGTCTCTAGTGATCTGGCCCAGCTGCCTTGGGTCCCTCCCCAGGATGCCAGCGCTGGGCTGGGGCCTGAGTGGAGCCCTGAGTGGTGCGCTTTGGGGAAGTGGGGCGGAGTTAAGAGAAAAGCCCCAGGAAGGTGCTGATTTAACGCAGCTAAGGTGGACTCAAAAGCACATATTATTCTACTCTATCTAAACAATAAGGTCTTACAAATGGCCAAAAAAACTCTGTGAAGGAAGCTTTAATCTTTTAGATAGTGACAAGTTAGACCACCGATCAGAGCCATGCAGCTTCGGAGAAATGTGGGCATTAAGGATGAGTTCAAAGCAGCTCAGTGCCTCCTCCATATCCATCACTTCCCATGCTTTCCTGTGTGGATTTGTCCTGCTACTGGGCATCATATTACCAATATGTTGATGTGGATGAACAGGGCTATGGAGCCATGGAGCCCAGTAGTCATAAACAGGAGAGGGGATAATGGATGGTCAGTGGACTGCAGTAGGTCTCCTGAGGGGCCTCAGACAGAGATAGGATGCCCTGATGGACCGATCAGTTTACCCCTACACAGGAAGGGTGAGCCCACGCATCAAATCACAGATGAGTGATAGAAAGGCCATGAAAGCCCATTAACTACCCCCTATCTTCCTTAACCTCTGGGACTGATGGTGTCCTCCTCTCATCGTGTCAGTGTATAAGTCAATGTTATTTTCAGCGGCAACCCGGAACATGGCCGCGTGATCAAAAGCTTAATAGGAGCCTGACTGTAGGGTCCACTGAGCCTGGTCTGAGACCAGCCTCTTTGACAACTGATGAAACTGAGGAGTATTTCTGTCTGCAATAAAGCCCTTTTGTGGGAAAGAAATACTCATTCTGATTGGTTGGCCTGGCTCACAAGTGGGTGGGCCTATGCCCTCCCAGGCCCACCCATGTCTGGCGCCCAGTCATGTGAAATACATAGATTAGGGCCTAATTAATTTATTTCAATTGACTGATTTCCTTGTAGGAACTGTAACTTAATAAAATAGTTGAAATTGTTGCATGTTGCGTTTTGTATTTTTTCTTCAGTATATATTCTATTTTATTCTGATAAATAATTCATACTCACAGAGATGAATATGGGGCAAGGTCATGGCGGTTCATAATCATAATCTCAAAGACAAAGCTCAGAGGTTCCATAGTAAGCCAGAACCCAGTTAAAACCAGGGGTTGAAAGTGGTTCAGGGAACAGAACCCAAAAATGGAAAATAACAAACATTTTCAAGGAATAGAACGAGAACCGGGAACAAAAGTGATCTGTAAAGTTCCAGAACAGAACAGTTATTTAAAAGCATGGGAACCGGTTAATAACGTTCTGGCCATTTTTATCCAGTCCCACAAAAAAACGCAACAAAGCGCCTATGCAAAGCCCTCCCTATGTGAATCAGAAACTTTTTCCAGCATCTGCCTGCCAGCTGAAAATCTTTTCCAGGTGTGTATGTGTAGGCTACCAGCCCCTTCCCCTCCAAAGCATAGCTGTAACCTACTCAAATAACATTGTATTTGTCACATGCTTCATACATAACAGGTGTAGACTATCAATGCCATGCTTACTAAAAGGCCCTTCCCTTCCCAATGCAGAGAGAAAGGAAATAGAGAAATAGAAAAGTAGCAAGTAATAATAAAAGTAATAATAAATACACAATGAGTAAAGATAACTTGGCTACATACACAGGATACCAGTACCGAGTCAATGTGCAGGGGTGCGAGGTAATTGACTAGGACTAAAGTGACAGTTAATAAACAGTAGCAGCAGCGTATGTAATGAGTCAAAAAAGTTAGCGCAATAAAGGTCAATGCAGGTAGATTTTTGGTTAAATATTTAACTAACTATTTAGCAGTCATATGGCTTGGGGGTAGAAGATGATCAGGGCCCTGTTGGTTTCAGACTTTGTTTATCGGTACCGCTTGCTGTGCAGTAACAGAGAGAACACTCTATGACTTGGGTGGCTGGAGTCTTTTTAGGGTCTTTGTCTGAAATCGCCTGGTATAGAGGTCCTGGATTGTAGGGAGTTTGGCCCCAGTGATGTACTGGGCCGTATGCACTACCCTCTGTAGCGCCTTGCAGTCAGATGCCAAGCAGCTGCCATACCAAGAGGTTATGCAGCCAGTCAATATGCTCTTAATGGTGCAGCTGTATAACGTTTTGAGGATCTGGGGGCCCATGCCAAATCTTTTCAGTCTCCTGAGGGGTAAGAGGCATTGTCATGCCCTCTTCATGACTGTGTGTGTGGACCATGATAGATCCTTAGTGATGTGGACACAGAGAAACTTGAAGCTCTTGACCCCCTCCACTACAGCTCTGTTAATGTATTTGGTATTTTATTAGGATCCCCATTATCTGTTGCAAAAGCAGCAGCTACTCTTCCTGGGGTCCACACAAAACACGAAACACAATACAGAATGACAGAACTACATAAAACATTTTTGTAAATGCATACGTAGCCTACATATCAATGCATACACACAAACTATCTAGGTCAAATAGGGGAGAGGCGTTGTGCCTCGAGGTGTTGCTTCATCTGTTTTTTGAAACCAGGTTTGCTGTTTATTTGAGCAATATGAGATGGAAGGAAGTTCCATGCAATTAGGGCTATATATAATACTGTATGCTTTCTTGAATTTGCTCTGGATTTGGGGACTGTGAAAATACCCCTGGTGGCATGTCTGGTGGGATAAGTGTGAATGGGGATCTGTGCTCTGCCCTTTGATTCCTGTTGTTCTCGATCAGCTTCTTTGTCTTGCTGATGTTGAGGGAAAGGTTGTTGTTCTGGAACCACACTGCTAGGTCTCTGGACCTTCTCCCTATAGTCTCATTGCCGTCTGTGTTCAGGCCTACCACCGGCGTGCCGTCAGCAAACTTAATAATGGTGTTGGAGTCGTGCGCGGTCACTCAGTCAAAGGTGAATAGGAACAACAGGAGGGGATTAAGCACGCACCTCTGAGGGCCCCCCGTGTTGAGGGTCAGTGTGGTGGATGTGTTGTTGCCCACCCTCACCACCTGGCAGCAGCCCATCAGGAAGTCCAGGATCCAATAGCAGAGGAAGGTGTTCAGTCCCAGGGTCTTTATCTTAGTAATGAGCTTGGAGGGCACTATGATGTTGAAAGCTGAGTTGTAGTCAATGAACAGCATTCTCACATAGGTGTTCCTCTTGTTGAGGTGGGAAAGGACAGTGTGCAATAGAGATTGTGCTATGTGTGGAACTGTTGGGGTGGTATGCAAATTGGAGTGGGTCCAGGGTGTCTGGGATAATGGTGTTGATGTGAGCCATGACCAACCTTTCAAAGCCTTTCATCACAGATTAGTCATTTAGATAGGTTACTATGGGCAGAGGGACTATGGTGGTCTGCTTGAAACATATAGGTAACATATAGGACACTTGCCAGCTGGTCAGCACATGCTCTGAGTACGCATCCGGGTAATCCGTCTGTCCGTGCAGCCTTGTGAATGTTAACCTGTTTAAAGGTCTTACTCACACCAGCTATGGCGAGCGTGATCACACAGTCATCCGGAACAGCTGGTGCTCTCATGCATGATTCAGTGCTGCTTGCCTTGAAGTGAGAGTAGGCTTACGTCACTAGGCAGCTGTGGCTGGCTCAGTGTGGTTGTTTCCTGTAATTCATGGCTTCTGATTGGGATATATATGTATGGTCACTGTGGGGACGACGTCATCGATGCACTTATTAATGAAGCTGGTGACTGATGTAGAAAATTCCTTAATGCTATCGGATGAATCCCGGAATATATTCCAGTCTGTGCTAGCGGAACAGTCCTGTAGCTTAGCATCCGCTTCACCGGATCACTTCCGTATTGGACACGTCACTGGTATTTCCTGTTTGAGTTTTTGCTTGTAAGCAGGAATCAGGAGGATGGAGTTATGGTCAGATTTACCAAATAGAGGACAAGGGAGAGCTTTGTATGCATTTCTGTGTGTGGAGTAAAGATTACCTAGTTTCTAGTTGCACAGGTGTCATGCTGGTAGAAATGAGATAAAATGGATTTCAGTTTCCTTGCATTAAAATCACAGGCTACTAGGAGAGCCGGCTCTGGATGAGTGTGTTATTTTTTAGTTATGGTGTATACAGCTCATTTAGTGAGGTCTTAGTGCCAGCATTGGTTTATGGTTGTAAATAGACTACATAGAGCTACAAAATATATATGTATGTATGTATGTATGTATGTATGTATGTATGTATGTATGTATGTATATATATATATAAAACCTTATTTGTTTATCGAAAATTGTGAATAACTCGCTACAGGTTAATGAGAAGGGTGTGCTTGAAAGGATGCACATAACTCTGCAATGTTTGTTGGGTTGTATTGGAGAGAGTCTTAAATCATTATACACACACATTCTGTGCCTGTATTTACTTTTCATGCTAGTGAGGACCGAGAAACCACTCTCACATAGGTACGTGGTTGCAAAGGGCATCAGTGTCTTAACTGCGCAATTTGCCGAGGCAGGATACTCTGAGCGCAGCCCAATCCAGAAATCTGGCAGTGGCTTCTGAATAAATGACATTTTCACAGAACCGCTTGTTGCAATTTCGGTGAGGATCTCTTGTTCAGATATCATTAAGTGGACTGGAGGCAGGGCATGAAAGGGATAATGAATCCAGTTGTTTGTGTCATCCGTTTTGGGAAAGTACCTGCTTATTTGCACACCCAACTCACTCAGGTGCTTCACTATTTCACATTTGACGTAAGCTTGAGTTCATTTGCACACAAAAAAATCATACAATGATGGAAAGACCTGTGTGTTGTCCTTGTTAATGCGGACAAAGAGCTCAAACTTTTTAATCGTAGCCTCAATAGCCTCAATTGTGTCCCGCACAATTAATATAGTTGCGGAGAGGCCCTGTAATCCTAGATTCAGATCATTCAGGAGAGAAAAAACATCGCCCAGATAAGCCAAAAAAACATCACCGAGATAGGCCAGTCGTGTGAGAAACGCATCATCATGCAAGCAGTCAGACAAGTGAAAATGATGGTCAATAAAGAAAACTTTAAGCTCGTCTCTCAATTCAAAAAAAACGTGTCGATCCTTTGCCCCTTGATAACCAACAGACTTCTTTGTTGTAAAAGCGTTCCATGGTTGCTGCCCATATCATTGCATAGTGCAGAAATAACACAAGAGTTCAGGGGCCTTGCTTTAACAAAGTTAACCATTTTCACTGTAGTGTCCAAAACGTCTTTCAAGCTATCAGGCATTCCCTTGGCAGCAAGAGCTTATCGATGGATGTTGCAGTGTACCCAAGTGGCGTCGGGAGCAACTGCTTGCACGAGCGTTACCACTTCCCTAGGTCTCCCTGTCATGCCTTTTGAGACATCAGTACAGAGACCAACATGAGCAGCAGCTACGTTTGGCTACTTACGGACCATTAGTGGTAGACTGCGGGAGAGTAGCAGGTAATGTGACTCTCTCCTGCGGGAGAGTAACAAGCAATGTGATTGGATGTAAATTATTTGACCAGGCTACCTGTATTTGACATTGTGTTGTTTTTTCGCTGAACACTGGTTTAATTGTATTTTTGGCAGTGAAACGAGGCTACTCCGGCGAGAAAAAAACCTCACCCGAATGTATAGCTCCGTTGGAAAATATAAATGGACTGTTTGAAAATACTGGTATTTTTAAAATTGTGAATCACATTTTTATTTTGGTGTACTCCCGATGGCGCGTATCTCAGTTTGGGAATACCTGGTCTACATCTTATCCTTCATGCCGTTTTGTCCTACCGATGCATAGAAAAACCAGCTAGTTGTATATTATCCATGTCCTTTTCCAGCCACGACTCTGAGAAACATAGGATTTTACAGTTTTTCAGGTCCCATTGATAGAATAGTCTCGAACGGAGCTCGTCCAGTTTGTTTTCCAGTGATTGTACATTCGCTAGAACTGAGGGTAGAGGTGGTTTATGTACTCGCCAACGTAGTTTTGTTAAGGTGCCCACACGTCGGCCTCTCTGGTCTGGGGTGAGCAGTATGTCCTGTGCCTCCGACTCGTTGAAGTAGAAATCTTCATCCCAGTCGAGGTTGGTGATCGCTGTTCTGATGTCCAGAACTCTTTTCTGTCACAGGAAACGATGGTGGAAACATCATGTACATTCAAAAAACAACAGTGCAACAAAACACACAAAATAGCAGAATTGGTCAGTTGCCTGTAAAACAGCTGCTGTCCACTGCAGCATCATTCTCAGCCCTACTGATAACACAAGCATGATTCAGAAGATATTTTTATTAGAATGTGTTCACTTTTAAATTCTAGTTAGGGACACTACAGTTATCACATTTCATATTGGATTTATTAACTACAAATAGGTAAGATGTGTTTTTAATTCTGGTGCCACTCTGCACACACAAGCTTGTTAGCTAGCTAGCCTCTCTGGTCCAGAGTTAAGCCAACGTTAAAGTTCAAAGGCATTCAAAGTTCCTCCATAGAAGCCACTCCTCCGTAGGTATAATTCCGTGGGCCTAATTCAGATAATGCATGTCATCACAAGATGCCCAGGGCTTTAAGCAAAGCCTCTTCTTCCACCCTCTCTCACTAATCTTGCACCCTACACTTGTCTTTCCATCACACATGTAAACAACTCATTGAGCTATAGCCTGCCAGCTCCATAGCGAGCTGCTATATCCGTACCGAATGATTGGTGAAGTAATTCAATGTCGAGCTAAATGTAAAAGAAAATAAATGATTTCAGAGGTTTAAAAAGGAACAATTTAAACCGGTACTTTTTGGGGGATTTGAACCAGTTCAGAACTTGATTTTGCTGGTCGGAACAGTGGATCGGAACAAAAAAAAGTATGGTTCTGTTCAGAACAAAATGATTGGAAAATTATTTTGGTTACAACCCCTGGTTTTAACCCAGAGAGATTTACTTCTGACGAACCGCTGCAGTTCGCATCATCTGGAGCAAGAGCTGGAGGGGCCAGCTCTCTGAGGAGAACCCACTAAACACATCCCCATTTCCTCAAGTCATTAAATCACACAATGAACCTGAACCATGTCCAGTAACTCACAGCCATGCCCTCAAAACAAACAAATGACTGTGTCCCATTTTCATCTGGAAGGATGGCACTTCTGCAACTATCCCACTGTGTTTGGCTCTGTATCCTTCTGGAGGTTGTGTATTTTAGCTAGCAATCTGGATGAAGATGACAGTAACACATCTTAACTGTTTTAGGGAATGGCAGCAGGGTAATGTGATGAAGCCCAGCCAGAGATATGCACTCGATGCAATCATGGTTGAGAGTCCGTCTAACATGGATGGGTGCTTTCCACGATGATGACATGGACAGTAAAGAGAAGGTCTTTAAAAAGCCACCCCATGATCAGTCATGCAAATGTGTGAACATTCAGGCATAGGGCAGAGGGAGTGAGTTGAGCCAAAGGGGTAAGTTGAGCCACCCTTGTTTCTAGGAAACCATACACAAAATGTATCATTTGACCGAATATTTAGGAAGAGATCATCATTTTGTGTAGTCTGCGAAGGAATAAACCACACGGAGAAAGTGGTAAGCAAGTTAGGTAAAAAAATCACTAATCACTAAGTCAAATTCATTTGTGTTATAGGTTTCATGATGCTTGTATCTAAACCAAAGTAGATAATTTTAAGATTGTTCCATACATCAGTTGGGGTCTCTATAAGCTTCAATATGAGCTCCTAAACCTAGCATGAAAGTGCATCCTTGTACCTGTGGGCTAATATAAACTCAGCAAAAAAAGAAATGTCCTCTCACTGTCAACTGCATTTCTTTTCAGCAGATTTAACATGTATAAATATTTGTATGAACATAAGATTTAACAATGAGACATAAACTGAACAAGTTCCACAGACATGTGACTAACAGAAATAGAATAATGTAGTTACCCTGATGGAGGGATTAACTATGTCCATCGTATCATCAGGCTCCTCAGGAGTAATTATACCAGAGCTATTTTTAAACTCAGGTTAAGAGTTGATTTCCTCAATGGACAGCTATGTGAACCAGGGCCTGCTGTAATTCTTCAACATCGTAAAGTGGTTCCTCAGTGCTGTTGAAAAGCCACGAGATGCCAAGAAAATCTACTTCAGTTGCAGTGGAGGCTGCTGAGGGGAGGACAGCTTTTAATAATCGCTGGAACGGAGCGAATGGTATGGCATCAAACACGTATTCGATACCATTCCACTGATTCCACTCAAGCCATTACCATGAGCCCGTCCTCCCCAATTAAGATGCCACCAACTTCCTGTGTTCAGTTGCCGTCAAGTTCCCTATACCGCTATAAAACGGCCTTAATTCAACTGGGCTAAGTGTTGAGGGGAGGGGGAGAAGGAGCTCTGTGAGTGTGAATGGAGGTTGAAGGTCTTTGGTAGTATTATGTAATGAATTGAAAAAAGGAAAGACAGAAGCAAAGACAAACAGCTCCTGGAAAGATACTTTTCCCAGGCTGCTGTCTGGGTATGGAGTGTCTGGTCACTGTAATTCTGTGGCTTAAGGGTGTTGGCTGGGTCTACAGACTGTTGACAACATGGAGTATGCCTGCCTGCCTGCCTGCCTGCCCTGCCTCGGGCCATCCTTCAGTACAATGCCAGTGCCCTCAGTGGTTATTTCAGGCTGTGATCCCCTGCTTGGGCCTGGGATTGTAAGTCTCTATATATACATGACATGTATAAATACCCAATGGGTGGAGATGGAAGGATGAGAACTTTTCCATACTGGGCAAAACTTTCACCGCTTTATGAGTTATAGCTACTTCATTTTTAATTTCAGTGAGATTTTTTAGAATTTACATTACATCATTGACATAGTGGCCATAGGCTATGTTCGCTTCCTTTTCTGTGGTATTGCAGGGCCATGTGGTGCTGTGGTATTGCAGGGCCATGTGGTGCCGTTATTTCAGGACAATGTTGTGCTGTGGTATTCTATGTAATATTGCATTGCACACTATTCAGGCCTGTCCAGATGAAAGATATTTGAAGCAGTAGACTGACTGTTTTTTAGGCGGTCAATGTCTTATTATACTCTTCATTACTTAGTTCAACGACTGACCTGTTGTATCATCTGGGGGTACACGCCAAAGCATGCCAGCGTCTTTATCACAACGACACGGGACAGTTCTGACACGACACACATACGGTGGCCATGGTGAAAAATGGGTTCACCCTGGCCACAGTATCCATGGGAATAACATATATGGTACTGGGTCATGTGACAAACACATGTTGATGCCTCAAAGCCTGTGACAGAGGCTAATGCTCGAGCCATAGATATGATTCTGGTTGGTTGTTCAGGGCAGTAAAATACCATACTGGCCTGTATTGTTATCCTATCCTATTCTCTATTCTCACTGGATGGCATCAATATCAAATCAAAGTTTATTGGTTGCGTACACAGATTAGCAGGTGTTATAGTGAAGTGCGTGTTACATTTCCAACACTGCAGTATAATGTCGCGCACACGTGACTAATCAAAAACATAAAAACAAGACATCAAGAAATAACAATCCAAAGTACATAAATATGCGGTGTGTATAGACAGTATATCATCTGGAAAAGAAAATAGTATGTAGAGCAGTAGGTATATTAGGATGAGCTATGTTGAGAATACAGTATAAAACATACACAGTGAGTAAACAACAGCATATTAACAGAATACGAGGTAACCAGCGTTCAATGACTCTATATACCGAAAAACAATGTTGCTCACATGGAATGGCGTGCTTTGAGCACTACCGAAAAGTGTTATTTGCATGTGAAAAATGTATGCCATATATTGCATTTGCTATAGGCCTATTGTTTACGTTGGTGACACTTTGATATAGCTATAACTTGCAACTGTTTAAGTCTATCAAAAGTGTGTGAGTTTGAGCATGTGTCTGCTAGGCCTATGGACATAAAAAAAGATTGATAGGCAGCTTAAACTTCTTCAATTCCACCATTATTGGTTTAAAATATACATATATATTTGTGAACAGCCATCCACAACAACTACAATATGTAAGGCGCAAATACCTAAATGAGAGAGCAGTAGTGTGATTCACATCAATGTGCTATGTAGATATCAATAATAATATCACCCCGTAGGCTAGACTACCGCTGTCGTCCTTACCTCTAGGCGTTTATTCAAGTTGGATAATCTTTGGATACCGACATTAGTCACACCATTGGAAGACATAGCCTGGTCTGTAGCCTACAAAAGCCCATGTATGCTCTTTTCCCGCAATCCATCAAAAGCATATGGTGTGTCATCATAGTGGTCAGTGACTTCTAATCAGACTCACTAAGGCGAAGCAAACTTACATTTGCGCCTTTTTTTGAATGCTGATTTGAATGTCATTGAGAAAACAGAAAGGTGTCAACTATTTTTTCCGCAACCATCCTTTATGAATTTAAAAGTAATCCTAGAAGTAATCATCTAGTTTTTCTAAAGTATCTGTAACTTGATTACAATCTTTTTGTTGGTAACGTAACAGATTCGTTTTTTTTTATAATCCATTACATATTATCTGTTACTCCCAAACCCTGCCCATGCTATTGAGGGTGGCACAGTTGCCGTACCAAACTGTAATGCAGCCCGACAGAATGCTTGCTCTCAATGGTGCATCCATAGACGTTTGCGAGGCCCCGTCGTTGTGGATGGGGTGGTGCTCCCTCTTCTGTCTCCTGCAGTCCACGATCAGCTCCTTAGTTGTTTTTTTACGCTGAAAGAGAGGTTATTTCCTGGCACCACTCCGCCACAGCTCTAACCTCCTCCTTGTAGGCTGTCTCATCATTGTCAGGCCTACCACTGTCGCGTGTCGTCAGCAAACTTGATGACTGAGTTATAGTCTTGCGTATCCATGCAGTCATGGGTGAACAGGGAGTACAGGAGGGGCTGAGCACAGGGGAGTACAGGGGGGCCCCCATGTTGAGGATCAGCGTGGCGGAGGTGTTGCTGCCTACCCTCTCCAACTGGGGTCGGCCCGTCAGGAAGTCTAGGACCCAGTTGCACAGAGTTCAGAACCAGGACCCTGAACTTAGTGACGAGCTAGGAGGGCACTATGGTGTTGAAAGCAGAGCTGTAGTCGATGAACAGCATTCTCACATAGGTTTTCCTCTTGTCCAGGTGTACAGCGCCCCAACAGATCCACCGATGACGCAATCGCCATTGCCAAGAGTGTGCAAAGCTGTCATCAAGGCAAAGGGTGGCTACTTTGAAGAATATCAAATATAAAAAAATATTTTCATTCATTTGTTTTTTGGTTACTACATGATTCCATATGTGTAATTTCATAGTTTTAGTGTCTTCTATATTATTCTACAATGTAGAAAATAGTAAAAATAAAGAAAACCCTTGAATGAGTAGGTGTGTCCAAACTTTTGACTGGTACTGTAAATATATTTTTTTACCCATATTTATCCCTTTTTATTTGGGCGATAAACTACTTACATAAAATTTAGCTGGTAAAAAAAGTTTGCCCCGTACCACCTTTCGATGATGCGGTCATATTATTGTAGTGTGTAGCCCAAACTGTTCGGACACTAGAGTCAGAAGTTGTCAGATCGGCATTACCGACTTCATACAAGTCCCGTGATGCTTGCAAAACGGAGAACGTCATCATGTTCGTGAGAGTCTCATGATCCCTCTGTGGAAAGATATTAGTTTGTTGCCCAAATGGTTCGTACACTACAGAAGTTTTTGTGAGAAGACAGATTTTAGGGGTGTCTCCTGGTCTGACAAACATCGCTGTAGCTCTGCCTCCTTCCAACGCAGAGGCGGAAAGCGGTGGATGCAGTAGATTGAGACACAGTCCATTTAAAAAAATATATCTCTTGCTTAAACATACATATTTTGATGGGGATGTTTTTATTGTGCTAATTACATTTAGACTCTAGTTATGTAACATCCCCCTGGAGATCGTGTAAAACTCTTCACACTGCTTTACTGCTGTGATGAGGCTAAGCTTGTTTCAACCACTATGGATAATTCTATCATTAGTTTTGACTTCTAGGCTTATAGCTTTCGAGGATATAGAATATCTGACTCTGGCTCAGCTTGAATGTGTTTGTGAGATGCCAGCTCTCTCGATCCTCAGCTTCCCCAGGGCTAGTGGGCCGTTTCTTGGGGAGCGTTGGGCCGTGCAGGAATCACACATGGCTGACAGGCTGTTGACAGCCCCCCTCGCCCAGGGTATGTTTGTGTGTGTCTGTGCAAGCATGTGTGCACTTCCACAGTAAAGCAGAGTGAAAGAGACGGCCTGCCAGCGAAGGATGCAGTGTAAGAAGAACATTCACTACTACTGTCATGACATTTACAAGACTTGTCCTTGCATACATTTCCCACCAATCTAAGTTTAGCATGCAGGATATGCATATGGATAGGCTTATGCTTCAATATGAGGCTCTCTCGTCTTCTCTCGTGGACAGTCTCAGGCACAGACACCCATAGCCTCATTAGAGGAAGTTTAACCCTAGTCTTTGAAATATAAAACCTATTTTAATCTGATGAGCAGCAGGTCCACTGTCTCTCCAACGGAACAGACAGACTAAATATATATATACACAGATATAAAACAGTAGCAGCAGCCCATAGCTGACAGTGATTCAGTCCACTTAATTAGCTCTCTGCTAGGTCGTTCCACCTCAAAAAGCACAAGAAAGAGGATTTCAACACCCACCATCTCAGATTGTTCTAGAATTGTTGATGTTGTTAGAAACAGATAAGATTAACATTCCTGTTAATAGGATGAGACATAAACCTAACAACTTCACTGAATAATTCCTCTGAATAGGGAAAAGAAAACATCACCAAATTCACTGAGAATACGTTACATAGGATGAAGAAATAATACTCTGAGCCGCAGCTCCATACTACTTGTCATACATAGGGAACTGGTACTGTTTACTCTTGTTAGGGTGGAATTAGCGTGTGGGGTCTGTGGGTGGCTTTTCACAATTTCTTTGGATTCTTCATCTCTTACTCATTGTTAGAAACACGTTTGGTCCAAATCAGATGTTAGGTACTAAATGTATTGAATATTATATGAATCCTATAAATGGCAAATTTGGGTGCAATGAATTAGCAACATTTCTCAGAGATCAAATTATACTTCAACAGAATAATGTTGCAGGAATGCTAATCTTATCTGTTTCAAACTACAGAAATGATTTCATAGCAATCTGAGATGGTGGGTGTCATGGCTTGCTGAATTGACATGGAACGACACTGCTAAAATAAATAGCTCCATATTACCTCAAGCTTGAGTTTCCAATGCTTACCCCCTCCACCCGCAAAAATAAAACACCATTTCCTGGAGCCTTACTTCAGTTTTATTTGGCATATAATTCTGTCGGCCACAACAGAAAACTAAAATGTACAGTCCTTCCGGATGTTCTCTCTGGGGTCGAAGGTGAACGCAGTCTAACATATTTAGCCGTGGGTTAAACAGTGGAAACAAATAGCCTGTTAAGCTCGGCACAATACCGCGTCACTGCTTCTGGAAGTGGTCAGATAGGCAAAACACTGTGCATTCTGAACATTCCTAACAGTTAGCCAATGTCAATGAGGCCTCAAGCTATTTTAGAAGGGGACAAATGGGTATATGATACTGTATGTTCCTGTCCTGTCCCAGTCCCTTAAAGGGAAAAACACAGCTGTGAAGAGTTTCTGTCCCAAAGGCCATTGTCATATTACATCATTGTTGTTGATCAATGTTCATCTGTATTGTCAATATTCCCAGAAAGATCATTGTTGTAGTGTGCAGGGACAAAGATGTCACTAGGCAAGTAAGGTTAATGCAGAGGTTGTACACAAACAACCATTTATTAGAAAACCAAGTATAATATTGGTCACTGGAGAAAGGTATTGAGTTGATGTAACACAATAATCCTACTGGTCATCGCTCACCCTTAGGGTCAATGCTGAATAGCCAATCAACTCCCTCCTCCCACAACCTCCTCTACCTCCCCATCTCTTTATGAACCAGGTCTTGGCAGCCCCTAGTAATCCTCAGATTGTGTTTTGGAAAGTTGCAGGTTTGGTGCCAACATCTAAAATAACACAATGGCTACAGTAATTTCCTCCAGAGTCTAATCTTGCCTGCCATCTCCAGGGGGTTTGTTTAAAGAGCAACACAATAATAAAACATTATGGAGTGTGTTGTTCTGGCTGGGTCTACTGGACCTCTAGTTAATGAAGTAGAAAACTGAAGCTTGGTTTAATCCCACGAGTGGCGCCACAGGAGGGACATTTCAGTATCACTCTGATCATTTATCGACATAGATACTGGTATATTGTGGGCAGACTGAGAGGTTGCACAACAACAGACCAATCCCTTTTGTAATGTGTTTACAAAACTCAATGCAGGACAAGCAGCTAGCCTAGTGGTTGGAGCGTTGGACTAGTAACCGAAAGGTTGCCAGATTGAATCCCTGAGCTGACAAGGTAAAAATCTGTTGTTCTGCCCCTGAACAAGGCAGTTAAACCACTGTTCCTACGCCATCATTGAAAATAACTGACTTGCCTAGTTAAATAAAGGTAAAAAAATAGTGTGTAGGTGAAGTCTTATGATTGTGAAGGAGGATGGGTTTTGTAAATCATAGTGTGTCACAACAGCCCGGCATACTGGACTCTGTCAAATAAAATGAAAGTTTATTGGTTGTATACACACTGCACTCTATATGAGTGAGTGTGTCACAGCAGTCAGGTGAGGGAGGTAGAGGTAGGTGTGTTGTGTTGTGTTCCGCCCTGAGGCCTCTCGCTGGGGCGGGGCAGAGGGGCGTGGCAACGAGACCAGGAAATGACACAGCAGTCAAAGCAGAGGCAGGTAGAGCCCTCGCCAATTGCAGCCTTCGGCATGGTGTGGCTCTGGGAAATTACAGCCCAGAACACAAAGAGGGGAGGAGAGCCATGTATGACACATTGCTTACACAGAAAGAGAGGGAGAGAGAAAAAGAAAGAGAAAGAGAACGTGTGAGAGGTAGATACAGTAGAGGGAGAGTTACATTTAAAAGGTTTACCACACAGACAGGAGCAGACAGCCAGTGCAGTGCACACAGTGTGCCCTCTCAGTGCAGCATCCATGTCTGTGAGGATCCCAGTACTGAAAGAAGCTGTTGTTCCTGTCTATGTGCAGTTCTCCAGGGACAAGTACGTAATGGAGGGCCCGCCGGAGAAACTACGCAAAGAGTTGGAGGAAGAGCTGAAAATGGCCAGTGAGGAGCCATGCAGCCACGCCTGGTACCATGGAGCCATTCCCAGACAGGTAACACACACACACACACACATACAAAAATAAATCAAATCAAATTTTCTTTGTCAGATGTTTCGTAACAAACAGATGTAAATTGACAGTGAAATGCTTCCCAAAAAGCCCTTCCCAAAAATGCAGAGAGAAAGAAAATAGAGAAATAACAGAAAAGTAATAATAAATACACAATAAGTAACTTGAATATATAATGTACACAGGGTCAATGTGCAGGGGTACGAGGCAGTACATCTACCTCAATATAATAAAGTGACTAGGCAACAGAATAGATAATAAACAGTAACAGCAGCGTATGTGATGAGTCAAAAGTGTTAGTGCAAAAAGGGTCAATGCAGATAGTTTGGGTAGATATTTGGTTAACTATTTAACTAACCACTTAGCAGTCTTATGGCTTGAGGGTAGAAGCTGTTCAGGGTCCTCTTGGTTCCAGACTTGGTGCATCGGTACTGCGTGCCATGCAGTAGCAGAGAGAACAATCTATGACTTGGGTGGCTGGAGTCTTTGACAATTTCTAAAGCTTTCCTTTGACACTGTCTGGTATAGAGGTCCTGGATGGCAGGGAGCTCGGCCCCAGTGATCTACTGGGCCGTATGCACTGCTCTCTTTAGCTCTTTGCGGTCGGATGCCGAGCAGTTGCCATACCAAGCAGTGATGCAGCCAGTGAAGATGCTCTCAATGGTGTAGCTGTATAACTTTTTGAGGATCTGAGGGCCCATGCCAAGCCTTTTCAGCCTTCTGAGGGGGAAGAGGTGTTGTCGTACCCTCTTCACGACTGTGTTGGTGTGTTTGGACCATGATAGATCCTTAGTGATGTGGACACAGAGGAACTTGAAGCTCTCGACCCACTCCACTACAGTCCAGTTGATGTGAATGGGGCATTCTCGGCCCTTTATCTCAGCTTCTTTGTCTTGTTGACGATCAGCTTTTTTGTCTTCCTGACGTTGACGGGGAGGTTGTTGTCCGGGCACCACACTGCCAGATCTCTGACCTTCTCCCTATAGGCTGTCTCACCACCGTCATCAGCAACTTAATGATGGTTGTTGAACAAGTAGTAAAGGAGGGGACTAGGCACACACCTCTGAATGGCCTCCGTGTTGAGGGACAGCATGGCGGATGTGGTATTGCCCACCCTCACCACCTGGGGGCGGCCCGTCAAGAAATCCAGGATTCACTTCCAGAAGGAGGGGTTCAGTCCCAGGGTCCTTAGCTTAGTGATGAGCTTTAGTCAATGAACAGTATTCTCACATAGATGTTCCTCTTGTCAAGGTGGGAGAGAGCAGTGTGGAGTAGAGAATAGAGATTGCGTCATCTGTGGATCTGTTGGGGCGGTATGCGAACTGGATTGGGCCCAGGGTGTCTGGGATGATGGTGTTGATGTTAGCTATGACCAGCCTTTCAAAGCATTCCATGACTACAGATGTGAGTGCTATGGGACGATAGTCATTTAGAAAGGTTACCTTGGTGTTCTTGGGCACAGGGACTACGGTGGTCTGCTTGAAACATGTACTGTAGGTATTACAGAAAGGGTCAGGGAGAGGTTGAAAATATCAGCTAAGACACTTGCTCGCTGGTCAGCGCATGCTCTGAGTACACATCCTGGTTATCTGTATGGCCCTGCGGCCTTGTTAATGTTAACCTGTTTAAAGGTCTTACTCACGTCGGCTTTGGCGAGCGTGATCACACAGTCGTACAGAACATGCATGGTTCAGTGTTGAGTGCCTTGAAGCGAGCATAGAAGGCATTTAGCTCGTCTGGTAGGCTCGTGTCAACTTGGCAGCTCGCGGCTGGGTTTCCCTCTGTAATCCGTGATCACTTGCAAGCCCTGCCACATCTGACAGAGTGTCAGAGCTGGCGTAGTATGATTCGATCATACTCCTATATTGATGCTTTGCCTGTTTGATGGCTTGTCGGAGGTCGTAGAGGGATTTCTTATAAGTGTGCCGCTTCTTGAAAGTGGTAGCTCTAGCCTTTAGCTCAGTGCGAATGTTTCCTGTAATCGGCATATGTACAGTGCCTTGCGAAAGTATTCGGCCCCCTTGAACTTTGCGACCTTTTGCCACATTTCAGGCTTCAAACATAAAGATATAAAACTGTATTTTTTTGTGAAGAATCAACAACAAGTGGGACACAATCATGAAGTGGAACGACATTTATTGGATATTTCAAACTTTTTTAACAAATCAAAAACTGAAAAATTGGGCGTGCAAAATTATTCAGCCCCTTTACTTTCAGTGCAGCAAACTCTCTCCAGAAGTTCAGTGAGGATCTCTGAATGATCCAATGTTGACCTAAATGACTAATGATGATAAATACAATCCACCTGTGTGTAATCAAGTCTCCGTATAAATGCACCTGCACTGTGATAGTCTCAGAGGTCCGTTAAAAGCGCAGAGAGCATCATGAAGAACAAGGAACACACCAGGCAGGTCCGAGATACTGTTGTGAAGAAGTTTAAAGCCGGATTTGGATACAAAAAGATTTCCCAAGCTTTAAACATCCCAAGGAGCACTGTGCAAGCGATAATATTGAAATGGAAGGAGTATCAGACCACTGCAAATCTACCAAGACCTGGCCGTCCCTCTAAACTTTCAGCTCATACAAGGAGAAGACTGATCAGAGATGCAGCCAAGAGGCCCATGATCACTCTGGATGAACTGCAGAGATCTACAGCTGAGGTGGGAGACTCTGTCCATAGGACAACAATCAGTCGTATATTGCACAAATCTGGCCTTTATGGAAGAGTGGCAAGAAGAAAGACATTTCTTAAAGATATCCATAAAAAGTGTCGTTTAAAGTTTGCCACAAGCCACCTGGGAGACACACCAAACATGTGGAAGAAGGTGCTCTGGTCAGATTAAACCAAAATTGAACTTTTTGGCAACAATGCAAAACGTTATGTTTGGCGTAAAAGCAACACAGCTCATCACCCTGAACACACCATCCCCACTGTCAAACATGGTGGTGGCAGCATCATGGTTTGGGCCTGCTTTTCTTCAGCAGGGACAGGGAAGATGGTTAAAATTGATGGGAAGATGGATGGAGCCAAATACAGGACCATTCTGGAAGAAAACCTGATGGAGTCTGCAAAAGACCTGAGACTGGGACGAAGATTTGTCTTCCAACAAGACAATGATCCAAAACATAAAGCAAAATCTACAATGGAATGGTTCAAAAATAAACATATCCAGGTGTTAGAATGGCCAAGTCAAAGTCCAGACCTGAATCCAATTGAGAATCTGTGGAAAGAACTGAAAACTGCTGTTCACAAATTATCTCCATCCAACCTCACTGAGCTCGAGCTGTTTTGCAAGGAGGAATGGGAAAACATTTCAGTCTCTCGATGTGCAAAACTGATAGACATACCCCAAGCGACTTACAGCTGTAATCGCAGCAAAAGGTGGCACTACAAAGTATTAACTTAAGGGGGCTGAATAATTGTGCATGCCCAATTTTTCAGTTTTTGATTTGTTAAAAAAGTTTGAAATATCCAATAAATGTCGTTCCACTTCATGATTGTGTCCCACTTGTTGATTCTTCACAAAAAAATACAGTTTTATATCTTTATGTTTGAAGCCTGAAATGTGGCAAAAGGTCGCAAAGTTCAAGGGGGCCGAATACTTTCGCAAGGCACTGTACATATGGTCACATTGTGGGGGCGTCGTCATAGTCATTGCACTTATTAATGAAGCCGGTGACTAATGTGGTAAACTCTTCAATGCCAGCGAATGAATCCCGGAACATATTCCAGTCTGTGAAAGTGAAACAGTCCTGTAGTTTAGCATCCGCTTCATCGGACCACTTCTGTATTGAGCGCCTCACTGGTACTTCTAATTAGAGTTTTTCTTGTAAGCACGAATCAGGAGGATAGACTTATGGTCAGATTTGCCAAATGGATGGTGAGGGAGAGCTTTGTATGCGTCTCTGTGTGTGGAGTAACGGTGATCTAGAATTTTTTTGCACAGGTGACATGCTGGTAGAAATTTGGTAAAACTGATTTCAGTTTCCCTGCATTAAAATCACTGCTAGGAGCGCCGCCTCTGGATGAGCATTTTCTTGTTTGCTTATGACCCTATTCAGCTCGTTGAGTACGGTTTTAGTGCCAGCATAGGTTTGTGGTGGTAAATAGCCACACAAACATGCGCACACACACACGCACACTCTCTGGAGGAACAACTCAGATGCTGTTTAATGATTTATCATGAGCCTTATTTTAGCTTGGGTCAAAGGATTTTTGATAAGGTATTGTTTTTGCGGCCGGCGGCACACGCTGGCTCTTTGTGAAAGAGGATAGTTCAATAAAGAGATGGAGCTGAGAGAGGGGAGAGGCTTACCGTGAAACATGACTAGCCCAATGAAAGCATGCAGAGAGGGGAGGGGTTCCCGTGTTGCCAACAGCTACGACTGGGTATCCAGTTGCACACTTATTTCATTCAGGGCCCTGTCATTCCTGCTGCCTGATGGTCACCCACCCACTCTGTAGAGGAATCACAGCACTGCCTGTTGGTCACCCACCCACTCTGTAGAGGAATCACAGCACTGCCTGTTGGTCACCTACCCGCTCTGTAGAGGAATCACAGCACTGCCTGTTGGTCACCCACCCACTCTGTAGAGGAATCACAGCACTGCCTGTTGGTCACCCACCCACTCTGTAGAGCAATCACAGCACTGCCTGTTGGTCACCCACCCTCTCTGTGGAGGAATCACAGAACTGCCTGTTGGTCACCCACCCACTCTGTAGAAGAATCACAGAACTGCCTGTTGGTCACCCATCCTCTCTGTGGAGGAATCACAGCACGGCCTGTTGGTCACCCACCCACTCTGTAGAAGAGTCACAGAACTGCCTGATGGTCACCCACCCACCTTGTGGAGGAATCACAGCAAATAAAATAAAATAACATTTGTCACATGCTTCGTAAACAACAGGTGTAGACTGACAGTGAAATGCACTGGTGCTCTGAAAACATGACAACCATGCAAAACCTTCCGCATACCCGCGCAGGGCAGAACAGCAGGGCAGACAAACTTTTCCAAGCTCAATCAAACGTCTCTATAATGACATCCCAAACAATGCTTTGTTTGGTCACTCTGTGGACTACTGTGTGAATGGAGAGTCAGGGAGCTTAGACACTTTGTCTGGCAGTTCTTGTCATAAATATGTGAAAACTCCCTGAGTGTCTAGAGGTTTCCAGAAGGGAGCTTTCATTTATGTTGACTGCAGAGTGAAACCTACATGGCTGAGGGTGGGGACTTAGGAGGAGGCTATGACAGACTGTGACAGATCCCAGCACAGCAGCATCAGATCAGGGGGAGGAGGAAGAACACTGAGGACATCCTCACACCCAGGGCTCAGCTCAAATGAGTGCCTGACACAGAGCAGATTCATTCTCTGGCAGCTTGTCTGAAACTGGTTGAGCCAGATCAGAATCAGACAAATAAGGACAAGTCAACAACAGAGATAAGTATTTATCTTGTCAGGTCCGTTCTACAGCACTGGCTGTATTGAATCCATGGTGTGAGGCTGTCAGTTTGACGTGCTGTGGCTGAATGAGGCTTGACACCCGCTGCATGGTTAATTGAAATGGACTTAATTTCAACCTTGTGCTTTCATCATTATCTCACTAAGAGCTTGTCACTGAGAACTTGTCAGTGAGAACAGAGTGGCCCTGGCACACACACACTGCGTCTGTGTGTGTACATACTGTAGTACTGAGAGCTCAGACCGCAGAGCTCTTTCCATGAACCTCAGCTTCAGTGAGGATGCTCAGTCTGTCTCTCAGCACACACACAGGTCTTAATCAGATGACATGACACCATTTATTAATGACATCTTATCTTATTGCCTTCCGCTGGTTCACTGATCTGGCACTGACCACGCCTCTATAATTGTCATCACCGGCTAGCTGCACACGGTACGTTACACACTGTCATGTTTACCCACAAGACTGTGCGTCTCTCAACAAGAACTAGTAAGACCAGCTCAGTCCACTCCCATTCTACCATTAGACAATACACATCAGCAGCTCCAGGCTTCAGGTGATTGCGGAGGTTTCTCTCCATGCCAGTGCATCGAGGATAGTAAATTTCACAACAAAATTAATTCACAACAGACTATTAGAAACTATCAGTCTATTAGAAATATATAAACAACATTGCATGGCTAATGGATTTAACATGGATCTTAATATAAATGAGCAGTTTCATGAGGTATAAATCAAATGAATTTCAATGCGTCAGACTGGCTTTATAAACCCAAAGCATTGCCTTTGTGTGTAAAATCACAGATGGGACCCTGAATAAGGGTCAAAAACTCTTTTGAGCTTGTCCTTGCAGTCATGACAGGGTGGCATAAGACTGGTAAACACACACACACACACACACACAGCTGTGCTCAGTTTTACGGCTCAGCCTGCACCTCCTCAGTAGGACAGAGACTTTATGTAAGGATACTGAAAAACAGCATTCATGCTGCCAAGTGATCCTAATCAGGTTTAATAAGCTCCTTCCTGGTGTCACTGCGGCCCCATTGTGAAGAGGGCTTTTAAAAAGTCTAATTAGAAACCCATAACCTTCCAACTCATGATTATATAAACAGAAATACTAAGGTAATTAAATGTTTGGAGGAATGACATATGTGGTGGAGTGGAGTGTGGACCAATTAAACAAATAATTGTATTATTTAACAAAATATTATTCAGACATTTTCAAAAACCAAGCAGGTGGCCTCCTGTGTGACGTGGCAGTCTGAGTCACTGCAGCCTCTTTAGCTTGGTGTGGCCTGGGCTCAGAGAGCATGCTGGGAGGTATCAGGATGTTACAGTACAGTAACAGTAGTCCTAGAGAAAACATTCAGTGAGAGGG
The DNA here is from genome assembly GCF_057628025.1 of Oncorhynchus mykiss. NCBI lineage: Eukaryota > Metazoa > Chordata > Actinopteri > Salmoniformes > Salmonidae > Oncorhynchus > Oncorhynchus mykiss. Next base: position 69,577,426 of record NC_143026.1, on the reverse strand, counting down.
ACTAGAACACCTGTCACCTGTCGCCACCAATCCAACTGTGAGACAAGTGTGACAAACGGAAAACACAGTTCCAACTGTGTGATATTGAAAATTCAGCCATTTGTATGAGCTATACAGTATGCCTGTGTGTATGTGTCTCTGTCTATATGTGCTCAACACGTGTCCTCTGGTGTCCAGGTGGCAGAGAACCTGATCCAGAGAGACGGGGACTTCCTGATCCGGGACTCTCTGTCCAGCCCTGGGAACTACGTCCTGACCTGCCAGTGGAAGAACAGCCCGCAGCACTTCAAGATCAATAAGATGGTGGTGGCCATGAACGAGGCCTACTCTCGGGTGCAGTACCTGTTTGAGAAGGAGGGCTTCGACAGCGTGCCTGCCCTGGTGCGCTACTACGTGGGAAACAGGAAGCCAGTGACGGAGGTGGTGGGAGCCATCATCTTCCAGCCAATCAACAGGGCCTTGCCCCTGCGCTGCCTAGAGGAGAAGTATGGGGTGGCCTGTGTCCGTGTGGAGACCGGTCTGACCCTGCCCGAGAGGAAGAGCCAGACCTCCAAACGCCTGAGCCTCAACATCATGAACGGACACACCCAGGACCAAAGCCTTGGACGGGGGAACCTGCTTAGGTTAGTAGGCTATCTAAGGAGGTTCAGGGTTGTCTGCTCTTGACATGGTGAATTGCCAGTGTGTTACAATGGTACAATGGAGATGCTTTCCTGCAGCTGATTTATTACGGCATTAAAGTTCATTTTATTCTCCTCTGCACCCAGGAGCTTATATAGACACTGTACATTCCGTCATACAGGGGTCACTCCAAATGGAATTGGATCTGTATAATGTTCATGTATAGCCTGCCATGCAAACAACACATGTGCACTCCAAATTTGTCACACTAATGTGGGAGTCACAGAGATAAGTATACATCTACAATAAACCCTTCCTGAGGCAAAGTAAGTAAGGAGTGATGTTTAGCCTGGATGGAGAATACCAACCTCTGAGCACAATGCCAAGGCAAACCAGGACAAAAAATACCCCCTGAAATTACACAGTACCATTTTACATAAACACTGCGTCAATGTATCAGGTTTCAGTAGGGGTTAGTGGTGTGCCCAGTGGACGTGCCGCTGTTGGTAGCTAAAGGGCTCAGTCCAATTGACCTCTCTCTCTCTGTTTCTTTCTTTCTGTCTATCAGGAACAAAGACAAGTGTGGAAGCCAGCCGGCGTGTCTGAACCACGTTCAGGAGAGAAGGTTGCCTCTCAAAACCCACCAGTCAGAGAGCTTTCTTCCTCTAGGTAGGTACCTTCTCTCTCTCTCATATCCTGTTGTCAGAGGACTTACAGCCCCGACAAGCCTTCAAAACTTTGCTTTGTACCCTCAGCTCAGAAATGAGAATTGTGACATTAGCTAAGGATGGCGATAAATGTATTTCTGAAAGGATTACTGAGCAGATAAAAGTTGAAATGGAAATGGATAGATGTGCTTGATGTCTGAGTCTTTGGAATAAAAGACAGCAGCTCCACAGCCACACAACACAGACATGGCTCTAGCTGTATGTACTAGGCTGCAGTGTGCAGGTTCAGGTAATGATGGTCCCCTCTCACTCCCCAGGCTCCAGGCCCCAGCCCCAGTCCCAGCTGATGGAGCATCAGCCTAGGTCCCAGTCTCCAGTGTTCAGGACGGGCAGTGAGCCGGCCCTCAGTCCCACTGTGCCAAGGAGGATGGCCTTTGAGACCCAGGCCGGAGAGGCCATCCGGGGCTCAGAAAGCCAGCTCTGCCCCAAGCCGCCCCCCAAGCCCAGCAAGGTGCCCGCCATGAGGATACCCCACTCCCCACACCTGCAGCCCCTGGCCCCTCTGGCCAGCCCAGCCCCAGGTCCCCCTGTTCCCCCACTGAAGCCCAAGAAGCAGCATCTGACCCAGGCTCTCCAGTCTCCCCAGCCCCGCAGCCCGGAGGTGAACTACTTTGAGCTGAGCCCCTGCAGCCCAGCGGATTGGGACAGGCTCCAGGCTCCAGGCTTGGGCCCCCAGCCTAACAACAACAATAATATAAACAGCTACGTAGAGAGGCTGAGGACAGAGGAGAATGAGAGGAGCAGCCATGGCTCCAAACTGGACCGCAGCTCCTACCACCATGCCATCGAAGCCCTGGAGAATGGCAGCGAAGAGGAGGAGGTGGAACAAGAGAGGAAAGGAGAGATGGATGAGATAGAGAAGACAGGGGAGGAGAAAGAGAGGAGCTTCCGGCGGCCGGTGTTGGAGACCGCGTCTACGTTCCGGCCGGGGGAGTTTGAATCCAGGCTACTGCCTGCAGAGAACAAACCCCTGGAGATGAGTGTGCTGAAGAGAGCCAAGGAACTGCTCGTTCAGAAAGACCACCACATCATTGCCAAGCACATCCTCATGGCAGACTGCCAGGTACTGCACTGTCCCACTACACCATTCCCAGATTACCCACAGGACATTCTCCACCGCACTAGGCCTACTGTATGTCTGAGCACTAAGGGCTGAATCCCAACTTGAGATCATAAAAGAAATGTCAGTGTACATCATTAATTAATATGAATGGGAGATTTGCAGGACAGTTTGTGTTTGCGTGATACATGTCTTATTCTTCAGAAGCATCTAATTTAGAGGCTGGACAGTCAGGCACACAGAGGGCATCAGAGACGACTGGCATTTCATTCATTTCCTCTCGTTGGTATTTTGCATTTCACAGACAGTCAGGTGCCTTATGACTGTCTGGGAGTGGTACACTACACAAAGGGTCAAATGAAACCAGTAAATGTTATTTAGTTAGATGCACCAAAAATGCTCTGTAGCCAAACCCATGACTGGGTGTCTAGTCTTGAGGGAAACATATTTATGTGGCTGTGGAATTCAATAAAGATGTCTGGTTTAATTCAGTCAGAAGGAACTCCTAATCAATTACAGGATTTCCCCAAACGTGACCATTCTAAAACACTTCCATCCTCCTACAGCTTAACTAAACAATGTTTATGTACCTGACAGGTTGCTAGGGTACTTGGTGTCTCTGAGGAGGTGAAAGGTCAAATGGGTGTGTCCTCTGGTCTGGAGCTGGTGACCTTACCCCACGGCAGGCAGCTGCGTCGAGACCTGATGGAAAGGTAAACACACATACACACCCAAACCCACCTGACACACGCCTCAGGTGATAGGAACCCACATGTAGACACAAGGCACTCATGACTGAACTCTCCGTTGTGTAACTCAGGCACCACACCATGGCCATCGGGGTTGCCGTGGACATCCTGGGCTGCACAGGAAGTCTGGAGGAGCGAACCGCCACGCTGAACCGCATTATCATGGTGGCTCTAGAACTGAAGGACTCCATGGGGGACCTGTACGCCTTCTCCTCCATCATGAAAGCACTGGACATGCCTCAGGTACCCCACTCAATACAGCCAGACATGGTCCCCCAACCCCACCACATGTTCTGAGATGAGTATTTAAAGGCAGATGTCCCTAGGGATATTGTGATTGTGCTGTTTGTTTCCTAACATACCGTATGTATGCCCTTGACCACAGATCGCACGATTAGACCACACCTGGACCATGCTGAGGAGGAAATACACTCAGACTGCCATCATATACGAGAAGTCTCTCAAGCCCTTTTACAAGGGGCTGTATGAAGGAACAGGTAAGCACTTCAATAGAGCCTCCTTGGTGCTCTTACTGAGCTTAAGTGCAGTTGTAGTCTCTGACCGTGTCCCTGTGTGTGTGTGTAGTGGACATGCCCCTGACTGGCACCACGGTGCCCCTACTAATGCCCCTGCTCATCTTGATGGAGCGCCCGGCGGTGGCGTTCGAGGGCATGGAACTGTGGGAGAGCAACGACCAGGGCTGTGAGATCATGCTGCGTCACCTAGAGGAGGCCCGCAGCGTGGCACACAATGCTGACTCATACACCGCCAACACTGAACACGTCCTGAAAGGTAATACACTCCACACCTTCTGCTAGATAGTGCTCACAGCTGTTAACATTATTTGTTAAACAAATGCTCTTGTCCAAAACGTCACAGCTTTTCCCATAGTGCCCCGAGATTGCTTAAGACACTATAACAGATGCATGACTAAGCTGGTATGATGTGCTACAAGGCTAACGATAATTTATTCCTCTTTCTGTGTGCAGACTTCCAGGCTGACGAGGACCTGCTGGAGATCTTTAAAACAGACTTTCAGCTGCGTCTGCTGTGGGGCAGCAGAGGGGCGGCCGTCAACCAGACGGAGAGATACGACAAGTTCACGCTCATCCTAACTGCTTTGTCCAGAAAGCTGGAGCCAGCGGTCAAACACACAGAACTCTAAACCGAGCCTGTAGTAAACAGACTGTATTAGTGAACACTGGTGGGTTGTAAAAGGACTTTCAGGCTGGTTAAGAGAGAGGACAAACTGTGCCCGAGGAAGAGGGTTGCATAGCGAGACTACTGTGATTTCCCAACCTGCCCAAAGGAGGGAGAGTGTCTGAGATCCAGTTGGAACTCTTCTCTGGCAGTGGCAGGATATTGAGTGTGTTCTTATGAAGGGGAAATATTTCCCTCAGTAATGCAGGAGGGGGGTAGCCTGGTCCAAGATCTGTTTGTGCTCCTGCCTACTCCATTGCTGTCATTGTCAAGCCAATGGAATGACAATGAGTGGAAGGGAGTTGGCATGATAGCAAAAACAGATCTGCACCATATACATGGAGTGTACAAAACATTAAGGACACCTGCTCTTTCCATGACAGACGAACCATGTGAATCCAGGTGAAAGCTATGATATGATCCCTTATTGATGTCACTTCAACCAGTGTAGATGAAGGGGAGGAGACAGGTTCAAGGATTTTTAAGCCTCAAGACATGGATTGTGTAGGTGTGCTATTCAGAGGGTTAATGGGCAAGACCAAAAATAAGTGCCTTTGAACAGGGTAATGGTATTAGGTGCCATGCGCACCGGTTTGTGCGTGTCAAGAACTGAAACTCTGCTGGGTTTTTCACAATTCTTCAGTTTCCCGTGTGCATCAAGAATGGTCCACCACCCAAAGGACATCCAGCCAACTTGACACAACTGTGGAAAACATTGGAGTCGACATGGGCCGGCATCCTTGTGGAACACTCTCGACACCTTGTAGAGTCCTGATGAATTGAGGCTGTTCTGAGGGCGAAAGGGGGTGCAGCGCAATGTTAGGCAGGTGTTCCTAATGTTTTCTACGCTCAGTGTATGTGCAGCGGTAGTCATCCTAGTGGATGTGGCAGAGAGGAGAACACACTGACCGCACGGAGACCAAGAGGAGGACCCAAGAAGACTTTCTGAAAGAAATGGGTGTATGAATGTATCCCTAAAGTAGGGACTGAGATGTAACACCCTTGTTATAAGGGTTCAACAAATGACAGAGGACATGAAATGATGAAACAGAAGTAAAGGACGACGTGTGGTCGCTATACAAGAGGCAGTTACCGCATATGGTCTAAAATACTATGGAATATATACTGCATGTACATTAACTAGTTCTTCAACTGTCTGCTTCATGTTCAATGTTCCTCAGATGTCGCGGTATACGAGTTCATCTGGATAATCCTGAATGGTAAAAGGTGTACATATTTAATGTGAGCATGTGAATGCTAGACAGTGTAATATATTTCCCTCTTAAATATTATTGACCTGTAAATAGCTGCTTATTCATTGTAATATCTTGATATGAACTCGTGGTAAGAAATAGACAAAGAAATGACATGCAGGTGTCTGAGTAGCAACTTCAGAACACATACGTTTCAACATACGTATTGTGATTTAAAAAAAGTTGATTTAAAGTAGGAAAGTCAGTTAAGAACAAATTCTTATTTAAAATGACGGCTTCCCAAAAGGCCTCATGAGGGGACGGGGACTGGGACACACATCACGATGAGACAACACTACATAAAGAGAGACCTAAAGACAACAACATAGCATGGCAGCAACACATGACAACACAACATGCCAGCAGCACAAAAACATGGTACAAACATTATTGGGCAGACAAAAGCACAAAAGGGCAAGAAGGTAGACGAAAGTTTTCAGTCGCAGCGAACTGAAAAGACAAGTGACCCAGGGATGTGTGTGCTTTTTGGGACCTTTTACTGACAAGAATGGGTGTTGTATGTGGAGGATGAGGGCTGCAGTAGATGTCTCGGATCGGGGGGAGTGAAGCCTAAGAGGGTTTTATAAAGAAGCATCAACCAGAGGGTTTTGCGACAGGTATACAGAGATGTTAATGAAGTCTTCAAAAAGATGCCAATGTTTGTTCATGTGTTTGTTTATTAGAACAATTTGAGAGAACAGATTTTTTTCCCACACAAAGTGTCTCACAACATTAAAAGTAAAAAGATGTGCACAACATGAAGAAATAGAAGTACTGCAATTGGTTATTACAATATATGTTAAAATAAGACAACAGCGACATTCTCATATCTACTTTTCTGTCATTAGATGAATTTGCCACCAGAAGCGTGAATATTACTGAGTCTTAAAACGTATTGTTAAGTTTTGCATAATGATCAGAACTACAGCATAATGGATATGATTTAGCTCAGTTTCAGTCCAAAATGAAAATCCCTTCATGGCATAACATTTGGTTAAGGATGCTAGTGAGAAACCTACATATCCAGCATCAAAAAGGGTCATCACTGAAGGCCACTTGCACTGTGGTGCCAACAATCCGGTCCAGCACCGTTTTAGGCAATTAGAGACAAGCGTGTCAAAATCCTTGTTATTACTGATGGAGGATAGCCAGACACACACTGCAGACATGAATGGGTTAACGCACTTCATATTAAAAAAACAACTACTTACACATTAACAACTTAAACCTTGACTTGCTCTTCTGATTTTGATCAACAATTACATGTCCATCAGGGATTTAACCAGTATTACTATATCGGTTGATATTGTAGAGTAGGGTCAAGGGTCAATACATGAATAGGCCTACAATAGAGGCAGGTAGCCAATATACAGCGCTTAAATATTTGCTGTGAACTCCAGATATGTTGAGTCAAGCATGTACCTTCATGCTCCTCGGTAGGCTACTGAAAGGAATGTCTTTCCCCCAGTTCTGATTTCTGATAACATACACCAGTTCAACAAAAAAGGAGTGAACATTCAAATGAGCTCATCCAGGCGACGGAATGACATGATAAACTAAACAGAATCGCAGGGTGTATATAACCTGCACTGTTCCATTTTAAAAACAGCATTATCTGTGATAGTTAGTGCACATTCATCAAGGAAGAAGATCTGTTCCTCCATTGGATGTCTAAGACCTAGGGTTGTCTCTAGGAAGTTGAGAGAGATGCAGTTCAAGTAAGATGAACATATGGTATAACTTTCACAGCTTTTAAGTAATTATTAGGAACTAAATCACTGATCGTATTAGCATTTCAAAGTGGGACCACCAAATGAACTGCAAAAAGGGGAATATTACATCCTGCCAGGGTAAAACCCTGTGTCAGTCTGATAAAAGCTACATCTTTTGTTTTAAGCAACATGGGTGATCATGGTGATCTCTCACCATGTCAATTATGTTCATACTAATTAAAAAGGGAATCATGCAAGTTAAATTCACTTCCAAATTAATTGAATTAAAAATGGTTAGGACTAGGAGTATCAAAAGCAGTAAATTCCTATATTTTGTGGTAGTTCTGAACTCTACACCTCCTATAATAACAGTGGTCACAGCTGTCTCACTTTACATTTGTACAAAAGGTAGCATACAGAGTCCATTTCATTCATTCATTGATATTTCATTAAAAATGCTATAGGGCAAAAGTGCATCATATCCCTTCATAAGGATGTTCTGACAAACAATGCATGGTTACTATGAGCTAACGGTACGACTGATTAAAACCCTATAAAAAGTCACCATAAAAACACATTCAGTATGAAATAAAAGAGATGTTAATACAATTCAGTAATACAATTAACTACATATATACATACAGGTATATGTATACATATGTTAATATATGTATCATCACAATCAGAAATATAATATGCGCTTGAAAGAGGAACGTTAAGGTAATGCAACACTCATTCGTGTGGAGATGGCAGCACACCGAGGCCCCAGGATGCTCCACGGAGACAGAGGAGGAGAGACGTGGCGGTCAGGCCCAAGAGCAGCACCACAGCAAGCCAGCGTAGACCGAGTCGGTTGGAGTCCTTGCGTGCAGCAGAGAGTAATGGAAGAGCACTCAGTGGGTCCATCCTCTCTCTCAGATATTATTAAGGAAAATAATGCATGGAGTGTTGTTGTTGGATGGCCTTTGTAGTTTGTTTTAGCTCAGCCTCCAGGTTTCCTGGCCTGAGCTTGAGTGGTGACTGACTGGCGAGGGAGGAAGGCCCTCTGCTGGTGTGCTGATGTCACTGCACTACCCCACCAGCCTTCCGCTTGTCTGGTGCTGGTGCAGGGCGGAGTGAGGAGGGGGTAGTGTGATGGGCAAGCCGGCTGTCTGTGACTAGTGTAATCCTACACTGACCTGAGTGACTGAATGCGGTGCCACGAGTTACTGAACAACACCATGACAGAGATGACATTCAACACACACACGCACTAGCACGATGAGAACAATTCCATCAACACAGTTAGAACAAAAACAAGGCACACAAAAAACTAAACGTGGAAGAATGAAGAAGACATACAGGAAGATTAGAAGTGAATGAATGGGCGGCGGGAGCGACCACAGAGTTACATCCAAGCCAGTCATCATGGCCAGTCCTGTATGAAGGAATGACAGTTCATGTTACAGACATGCTGAAGCGCGTTAAGGTAAGGCGACCACAGGAGAGTGGCACAGTCAGGCAGGCATTCCCAACAATAGAATGACAATGCAACAACAAGACTGGCTGTTAGTGCTGGACGTTATCTGAGGAACAGAAATACAGAGGTGAGTAGTAGTGTAGTAGTAGTGTAGTAGTAGTGTAGTTCTCTCATTATAAATGATGATGTTGTAAGCTGCTAGCTCTAAGACCCCTCCCCGGTCCCGGATTCTGCTGTTATGTTGCAGTCGGATGGTTACTCTGTGCTGTGTCTAGGCAGACACAGTCTAGGAAGACTGCTCCCCTCCTACAGAGGCATAGCTACTATCCCAAGAGTCTCTGCTGCTATGGAATCATGTTAATGGCCATGGACGTGTGCATGCAAACATGCAACCTGCCAAGCCTTTCCCCTCCCCTGTTCTGCCCACCCAGAACAGACTCAGCATGTACCCTCCACCAAAGACCTCGCCACACTGCTCCCCTCAGGAATCTGCAGTCCAATAGGAGAGAGAGAGAGGAGAGGAGTTACTGTACCGACCCGGCTACAGAGCATCGACACCTGCCACCACCCACACCACTAGGACAGAGACAGTACAACTGTGTAATATAGTCCTGACCACCAGAGGGTGCCATTGTTGTGACACACACACAAAGAGAGACAGAGTGTACGATTATCTTAAAGAGTAGTACGGTAGTGGGAGGCATGAGTCATATAGGCACAAAACAAGCCAGTCCTTACCAGGACTGTTTAACTCCATTCCTGTCTTAAATAGGTGGAGCAGATCACTTCACATATGAGACTCACAACAGATAACACATATAAGACCATACAAAAGTAAAACAGGTAAGTTTCTTTTTCTATTTTCCAAATCTGTCACCACTGACAACTAAAAACCAGTAGAGCATTACAACATCTCCTTCTAAAAACAAAAGACACATGAACTAAAAACAAACATAACACAAATCACTTCTGAAATATTAAATACAATAATCTGCCTTAAGTGGGGGAGGAGTCCCCTTGCCACAGCGGGGCTATGGATACGTCCTCATACAGACACACATGGCTTAATTCATTGGTACAGAGCTCCTGTACAGGGAGGTCACTACACTACCAGGATGTCTGTTGTGTTTGTTTGTCGTGAGCTCACACAGTGAACAAAGAAGAGGGGCTGCTGTTCTGACCAACAATCCCCAGAGGAGGAAGAGGGGATATGATATAGGAGTCCATGCAGGTGGTCAGATCAGATGTAGGTGACTGCACCTTTGCTGTTCTTCTCCATGGCGATCTCCACGTAGGACGTGGGCACATAGCCCTCCTCTCCGCTCTGCTTCCTGGCTCGCGTCCAGCCGTCACCCTTGTCCTCCTCGATGATGTACAGCACCTCGTTCTCCTTCATCAACAGCGTTCCCTCGTTCTGACCTGGGGGTCAACAGCACAACACAACAGAGGCATACTGTTTGCACACAGGGAAAGAATCACACTGTACAGGAATAGCGCGTCACATTTCATATTCACGCAAATACTAAATACTGCTCCACTAGTCAGAACGCCCACCACTATTACTGTCACTACACACAGTGAGCCAGTGAAATGCAGAGAGCATCACTGGCTCTGCTGTGCTGTACCGTTAAAGGAGTAGAGTGCTTTGCAGTGGCCAATGACTGGGAGCGGGTCGTCATCGTCAAACTCATCATCAAACTCGTCTGGCTGGTGGGCCTGTCGGGGGTCTGGCTGGTGAGGGGGGCTGCGGTGCTCCTGGTTGGGGACGTCGGTGTAACTGCCCTCAGGGCTGGATGAAGAGAGGAGGAGAAGAGAGGATGAAGAGAAGGGAAGGATGAGAGAGTCAGTTCCATCTCAGCCACTCAGGTTTAGATGGGTGAACTCATGATAACCTTGAAGAAGGCACTATGATGCCAAAACGTTGGTGGTTTACCCAATAAATTACAGGAAGATTTTAACTGAGTACCAAACATTAGAAACACTTTCCTAATATTGAGTTGCACCCCCTTTGCCCTCAGAACAGCCTAAATTCATCAGGCATGGATTACAAAGTGTTTAAAGGGTTCCACAGGGCCGGATGTCCTTTGGGTGGTGGACCATTCTTGATACAGACAGGAAACGGTTGAGTGTGAAAAACCCAGTAGCATTGCATTTCTTGACACGCTATAACCGGTGTCACGACGTGGCCTTTTGAGGGTGTATACCGTGGCTCCTACCTTCTCTCTCACTCTCCCCACCACAAGTTTTATGACTTTAAGACAGGTCATAAATACCTGGTAGAAAGAGCTTCTCTTCATTGAAAACTCCTAATCCCCAAAATGGGAGAACTAAACAATATTGATATTTTTGAGAATGTGGGAATTGTCCGTGGACACTAAAGGGATAGTCATGCTGAGTGTGTTTCATTTGGTGATCTCATGAAGGACAGGAAACACAAATAACTGTATCTCTTAAAAGTGTAAATTTCCCAGCTGTCAGGTTTATATCTAAATATTGTGAAACGTATGTGATTAAACATAAAACTATTTGTGAAAATATGTAATGTGATGTTAACCTTCTAAATTAGAAAATATGGGTTTGCATATAAAAAAGTTAACCAGGTCAGTAAGCAGGCCCACGTGAGCATAGACATTATGTCGGCGTCATGGATCGCCCTTTTCTCTGAAGTGTATAAAACCCATTCCTACGAAACATACATTAAGTAAGAGAACGCCGAGACAGAGTCCCCACGTTGGAATGGCTACAATTCTATAGGCCACAGAGACCATACAGCTGTAGTTTTGGCTACATGGCTGGAAATGGTTAAACTCGAGACTATCGATCACTACAGAATAAGAGCAAATTCTAGACGACACAAATTACTAGTCTGCAGCTAGAAATACCGACAACCTCCGAAGCATCTATCCTATGAGAACATTTCCAAATGGTACTCTGAAGTATCCAATCCAACCAACTACAAAAGACATTGTGACATTGTTAACCAGAGACTGATGAACTCTACAGGACGATTGAGGATTTCAAAAGAGAAAACAACAGCGACATAACCCTGAAGAGTTATATTCGGAAAATTATAACGTTGTAATCAACATTTTTGGTGGTGCCCCGACTTCCTAGTTAATGTTTACATGATTAGTTTAATCACGTAATAATTAAAGCTAGAGAACTGATTTGACATAGATAAGTCTTCACATTTAATGATAGTCCAGACACGACCCCAGTGTGCCTTGCACCTACTGCCACACCCTGTTCAAAGGCACTTCAATTAATCTTGTCCATTTACCCTTTTTATGGCACACATACACAATCCATGTCTTGATTGTCTCAAGGTTGAAAAATCCTTCTTTAACATGTCTCCTCCCCTTCTTCTACACTGATATAAGTGGATTTAACAGGTACCTCTACTAACCTTTTTGGGTGTGTGCCAGCTCAAGCTTTTCACCGAACTTTCGGTGAGTTGCAAGCTGTAGGATTCTGCTCCAGTCAGTCTGTGACTGAGTCATGTTCCTTTACAGAAAATGATTACGACACCACCCATGTTAAGTATTCTAAGACAGACATAACTAGAATGTGTGTCATTCTATATCTATACAAAGACATCTGGTGAATGTGGATCTTTTTAACGCTATGGCCTATTGGCACCCGTTTCACTACAATGACTCCCTACTACGCATGATAGGATCTATACCACTCCTCGTGTGTTTGTGTGCCCTCTGACCTCTCTCTGCCGTGGGGGGCGTGATGGTTGACATCAGCACTGGGTCTTCGGTCTCCTCTGGTGCTCACTTTCCCCTCCACCTCCGACAGCCAGCTCTGAGTATGAGAGAGTGAGAGTGAGAGAGGAAATTAACAACGGGAGAATCCGTCATAGAACAGTCATACTGCTGTTCACAACCCCACGGTGGATACACTCATTCCTTTCCTTGATATGCCATCATTCAGCCAGTCTTTCAATATAGTGTAGTAGATGGAACCCCCTGAAGATCCAAGCAGCCATCAGAGCATGTGAACAGAGTTGAGCGGTGGGGAAACCTGCTCATCATTCATGGAGCGGTGCTGGTGCTCATCATTCATGGAGCGGTGCTGGTGCTCATCATTCATGGAGCGGTGCTGGTGCTCATCATTCATGGAGCGGTGCTGGTGCTCATCATTCATGGAGCGGTGCTGGTGCTCATCATTCATGGAGCGGTGCTGGTGCTCATCATTCATGGAGCGGTGCTGGTGCTCATCATTCATGGAGCGGTGCTGGTGCTCATCATTCATGGAGCGGTGCTGGTGCTCATCATTCATGGAGCGGTGCTGGTGCTCATCATTCATGGAGCGGTGCTGGTGCTCATCATTCATGGAGCGGTGCTGGTGCTCATCATTCATGGAGGGGTGCTGGTGCTGCTCCACGTCCTTTCCAACCGCTCCTCTCACAGGATAAAACAAAACAAACTTCCGCTCCAAACGTGCTCCATTCATTAAAATCACAATTGAAACAACACCCATCTATCACCCATCTGTGACGACATGGACCTACCATTTGGTTTTGAAGTATTGAAACCAAACCATAAGATTTGAATGAAAAGTATTTGAATAAACATGAAAAGGTGACTGTAAGAAGCGCTCATCATTTCAAATAGGCTACATGTCATATTAAACAGCATAAAAACACTGAACGGGTCCGGAGCAGACAGGTAGCCTAAGAAGGAAATGTATTATTTAGGCTAGAATATTTCAAGGCTATAGCCTACAAAGGAATACATTGTGAAGCATTTGCGAGTGTGAAACAATAGGCTGGCAGGGACATAAAGCGCTCAGCAGTTAAACGTTTTGTCGTATTAAATCAGTGGGGTCTAGAAATTGCACATTTAGGCTGTGACTTACGTAGAATGAAACACAAATTAAACTAAAAATGCCTTATAACTGACAGTGCCTTTGATTTGATTTTTAGAAACACGAGTTTGACCAGTGTGTGGCTTCAGGCTCATACGATGGTGCCTGGAGAGCAGGCCACCAGCGGAGAATATCCTCACCGTGCTTGCAGAGCCACTGGGGATGCTAAACACCCTTTTGTCCACTCTTGCCAGGCTGAGCAGAGATGCAGAGTTGCTTTTTTTTTTCTATAGGTAGGTCTAAAGGGTTTTAGGCAAAATAACCCAATCAAAAACAGAAAGCTCCTTGAAATTGGGAATATGCCAGGCCTATTGGGCCAAATTCAATTATGGCCTATTGTATAGATAATTTTTGTTCTCTTAACTAAACTTTTAAGTGATCTTATTCTTAGTGTATAAATACTTTGCTACAGTGACACAGTTATCTACCCACCTCGTTCCTTTCTTTTAACATGTGCACGTAGTAAGTACACCATCATGCTTTTGGGATATGTGTCTTTTCAGATTCCACAATGATTCTTTAGTTCATCGCCACACTCCCTCTCTTGCTCTATCCTCCTCATCTTTGTAAGTCACCTTGATTTTGTGTGTTTTATCAGTTTCTTTATGAAAATATTTAGCATACTTGATGACAGTAGCTAAAGCAAGGGGATAGCAGCACACAAGTAGACTACAAATGCATGCTGGGACGGGCATGCCCTGAGCTCGTGAAGTGAGCGGTACTGGAGCGGGCGAGAAGGCTGACGCTCCAGCCTTCGGGAATCTAGTTCCGCGCTCCAGTCAAATTGGGCACGCTCCGCTCACATACTGTACTCTGGCAGTCATATCCTGTTCTACTCAGTGTGCTGTTGACAAAGAGAAGCAGTGTATATAGTCATCCCCCAGAGGGGGCTAACTCCACACTGTAAACCTCAGCCCAGTCACCATGTCTCCAGATGTGCTGTGAAGGCTCCCCTCCATTCCCCTACCCTCTGCTCTCTGGTTGGGGCTCCAGGGCTCTTGGCTGGGAAGACCTACCTCATTCTTGTGGATCTCAGAGCGCAGTTTCTCCATGTTGCACATGGTCTCTGATATCTTGGGCTGGAGACTCTGGGGGTCGCCCATCTGAGGGTTCTTCTCATACACATCCTTCATCTTGTTCAGTGCATCTCTGGATACACAGTTACAATGGGAAAACATTGTACGCAAACAATTTAACAAATGGCACTGAAATACTAATGGAGCAGAAACATGGGCAATATATAAGATAGAATGCAGCGTTAAAGTGTTCCAATGGCCTACCTTTGGTCCACCTCTTTCTGTAGTTCTTTGCTGAGCTCGTCTATCCGAGCCTGGAGCCTCTTGCGTCTCTGTTCAGGAGGCAGATGGCTGAAGTCCTCCAGTGATGGAGCCTGAAATCACATCAGTATACTGTCTAGTCAAAATGACAGTCACTCATGGGCTCTAGAAACCTTTCCACAGCAAGAACCAAGAGAATGACAGTAGGAGAGACCAGGGAAAGAATAGTTTTGAAAACCTCACTCAAGAACTGTCTGTAACACTAGACATGTGCTATAGAACTCCACTAGATGGGACAAATATGCACAACTAGCTCTGGCAGTGGAGACATCACACCACTGACCACGGTGTTAAAAAAGGCCAATAGAAAAAAAGACCCCCAAAAAAGGTTGTCAACATGTATGTGGCTCATGTAGGTTACCATGGTACCTAACCGCACAGCATCAAACTATCACAAGGGTGTGGCTATTTTCTGTTTGGAACAAAGTTACCCAAAAACGTTAAGGACAGAAGTAGGCACAATCTGATGAGCATGTTTAGTGTCTCAATCTGGGTGAAGTTATACTTGTCACAATGTTACATAATCGGTGTTATTTATATTCAGTGATTGAATGATTCTGCACATAATGTGTTGTATCATGTATCGGAAAGGCTATCCTCCAAGGAGAATACACTGTTCTCAAGGTATACTAAAAACCAGTTGACATTTTAAAAGCCCCTTCTAGATGATGCGATGCAATTTTGAGCACAGAGAGAGGGTTGTTTCCAGGAAGTCTGTCTCTTTACTGCAGACACACCATGAATCACCTCAGCCATCCATTAAGGAAATTAAACCAGGTCCTTCAGCCAGAAACCAATGAGACACACAGGGGTGACACACAATCAATGGTCTGGTCCGGTAATACTACCTTGTGTCATTCATTAGACTGTGTAGCCATCATACAGTATATTGGGTGGCGCATGACGAGGTACAATACAGTTAACCTTCATGTCACATCGACATGTCACCCCCACCACCCCATCCATATACCACCTACAGTTTCAATATCGCTTCCTACAATTCACCACTACCACCCCATCCATATACCACCTACAGTTTCAATATCACTTCCTACATTTCACCACTACCACCCCATCCATATACCACCTACAGTTTCAATATCGCTTCCTACAATTCACCACTACCACCCCATCCATATACCACCTACAGTTTCAATATCACTTCCTACAATTCACCACTACCACCCCATCCATATACCACCTACAGTTTCAATATCACTTCCTACATTTCACCACTACCACCCCATCCATATACCACCTACAGTTTCAATATCACTTCCTACAATTCACCACTACCACCCCATCCATATACCACCTACAGTTTCAATATCACTTCCTACATTTCACCACTACCACCCCATCCATATACCACCTACAGTTTCAATATCACTTCCTACAATTCACCACTACCACCCCATCCATATACCACCTACAGTTTCAATATCGCTTCCTACATTTCACCACTACCACCCCATCCATATACCACCTACAGTTTCAATATCGCTTCCTACATTTCACCACTACCACCCCATCCATATACCACCTACAGTTTCAATATCACTTCCTACATTTCACCACTACCACCCCATCCATATACCACCTACAGTTTCAATATCGCTTCCTACATTTCACCACTACCACCCCATCCATATACCACCTACAGTTTCAATATCGCTTCCTACATTTCACCCCCACCACCCCATCCATATACCACCTACAGTTTCAATATCACTTCCTACATTTCACCACTACCACCCCATCCATATACCACCTACAGTTTCAATATCACTTCCTACAATTCACCACTACCACCCCATCCATATACCACCTACAGTTTCAATATCACTTCCTACAATTCACCACTACCACCCCATCCATATACCACCTACAGTTTCAATATCACTTCCTACATTTCACCACTACCACCCCATCCATATACCACCTACAGTTTCAATATCGCTTCCTACATTTCACCACTACCACCCCATCCATATACCACCTACAGTTTCAATATCGCTTCCTACATTTCACCACTACCACCCCATCCATATACCACCTACAGTTTCAATATCACTTCCTACATTTCACCACTACCACCCCATCCATATACCACCTACAGTTTCAATATCACTTCCTACATTTCACCACTACCACCCCATCCATATACCACCTACAGTTTCAATATCGCTTCCTACATTTCACCACTACCACCCCATCCATATACCACCTACAGTTTCAATATCGCTTCCTACATTTCACCACTACCACCCCATCCATATACCACCTACAGTTTCAATATCGCTTCCTACATTTCACCACTACCACCCCATCCATATACCACCTACAGTTTCAATATCACTTCCTACAATTCACACTAGACACAGACTCAATCATGACATCTGAATCCTGTGATTTCAACATACCCCTGATCCTAACTAGTGAAAAACAACCTGATTAAACATCAGAGAAGAGGTGAGAAGAAAGAGAGAGAGAGAAAGAGAGAGAGAAAGAAAGAGAAAGAGAGAAAGGTAAATCACTGCAAACCCAAACACATTGACATGCTCTTAGTCTTACCCTTCGTTTAAGACCCCTGAAAGACGCTATCCTGGGTTTGACCGTTCTCATTTCAGACAGACAGAAAGCTATGGGGTCACTGGCAAATATAGGAAATAGACTTGGAGCATATTGTAATGTTGTAATGATTGAACAGAAACTCATGGTGTTGTTTCTATATAAAAGTGATTATCAAGCCTTTTTTTTTTTTTTTTTTTTTTTTTTTTTTTTTTTTTTGCCTTCACCTCCCTTCTCACCTCATTTGCTCACATTGTATATAGACTTGTTTATACTTTATTATTGACTGTATGTTTGTTTTACTCCATGTGTAACTCTGTGTTGTTGTATCTGTCGAACTGCTTTGCTTTATCTTGGCCAGGTCGCAATTGTAAATGAGAACTTGTTCTCAACTTGCCTACCTGGTTAAATAAAGGTAAAATAAAAATAAAATAAATAAATAAAGTGGTTCAACATATTATCCCACAAAACACATCTCAGCAGGAGAAACTCCAGTTAAGCAAGATGACATTTGAGAGAACCTCAGGTGAGAGACAACAATGGACAAAACAAGAGCAGGCAAATCAGAGGCAATATGAGCACCAACACCTCCTTCAACGGACTAAAGTCATCTGAAAAACACAAACCCCCCAAAAGTTATAGATTAACAGAGAGACAATTTGGCCTTTGGTAGGTCAAAGTGTAGTGACTGATGTTATGGAGTAGAAAATGTTAGATCTAGGTGACTGTTACAAAACCCAGTTACCGTAAGTCAACAGAAAGGGTGTTAGCCGACGATTGTATAAACCTACCAGTGCACTCTGTTATGACAGAAAAACATAGAAAGATAAATACAAGTTATTTAACACTGAAACAATGAGAGAATGTGTTAGTATTAAGTGATGACAGATCTCTCACCTTCGGCTTTTTCCCAAAGAGCCACAGTTTGTTCTTGGCTGTTTTGCTGATGGAGTGTTTGGGGTCTGGCTTGACCCCCCCCTCATTCTTGGGGGTGCTGATGGTGTTGTCTGAGCCTGTCCGGGAGAGGTTCTGACTATAGTCCTCAAACGGGTAGTCCCCTGGAGGCTCAAAGCCTGACTTAAACGACTCCACTACAATCGCTGAGTCCTGTAAGAAAGAAAGAAGAGAAAGAAGAGAAAGAAAGAAGAGAAAGAAGAGAAAGAATGATAGTGAACATTAAACATTACCAACTGACATTTCTTTAAAATGATGTTTTCTGGGATATCATGACAGCAGTGTACTCCACAGCCCAGCCCCTGGTAGAAACCACACGTTGAGTGCATAAATAAGAAGCAAATGAAAACATGTCACACAGAGTGGGGAGCAGCTCTGCTCAGCTGCCTCCAGCAGCAGCAACAGCCTGTAGGCCTGTGGGTGGGGAGGAGAGAGGAGAGTGCCAGTACCAGTCATGCCACACAAACACTGGTGGAGGCTGAGGCCAGAGGCTGGCTTTAATAGAGCCCAGGGAGCAATTGCCTCACCACTGGCCTGGCTGCTGGGTGGATGACTAACTACTGGTCCTGGTCCTGCTCCACCCATGCCACGTGCTGCCTCCGCTCCGTGCACTGTGGTAAAGGATAGTCTGGTGTACACCCTACCTCAAACTATAGAGCACAATGCTATATAATGCAGGTGTACCATCCTCCAGACCCACCTTGCGTTGGTCCACAGCCTTGGCCGCAGTCACCATACCCTCCAGACACTTTGAGATAATGGGGACGACTCTGCGCTCCACGTCGGCAAAGCTCCGGTACGTCTCTCCCAGCTTCACTGTCCGCCTCTCGTCCATGTCCTGCAGGTTCTGGAGAGGTCGGAAAACACACAATGATCTCTGACCTTCTGGTTTCCTGTTAGGCAATCCGAGCTCAGATTTCCATCTGTCAGGCCAATAGGGGACAAGAGAGAAGTTGAAGCCTGGAGAAGAATGGCTGACTGTGGCTTACCTTGAATATCTGTGGAATGGCCACGTTGAAATGTTTCCACTGTTCCCCGTTAAAGTTCTGCAGCTGAGCAGCGTACTCGTTCTTACTCTCGTCTGCCGAGTGTGTGCGCAGGTACAACTGGGACTTTGCCTGCAGTGGATAAGAGGGAGAATTCAGGACCACTCAATATAGACAGCAAATCCCAACCTCTGAGGTGTATGAGTGTAGGTAGTGTACATGTCAT
Source organism: Oncorhynchus mykiss (assembly GCF_057628025.1). NCBI lineage: Eukaryota > Metazoa > Chordata > Actinopteri > Salmoniformes > Salmonidae > Oncorhynchus > Oncorhynchus mykiss. The sequence continues at coordinate 69,557,695 of NC_143026.1, read as the reverse complement.
GTCTCAAGCCAGGTCAGGACTTACCTTTTCTACCTCTGACTTGGTGGCGTTGATGTCGTTGTCTAACCGGTCATAGCTGATCTGTGATTTCTCTGCCTCCTTGCACTCCCGCTCAAACTTTTTCTTACTCTAACAAAGTCAAATGGGAGATTGAGATTACTAGAAGACCAGTTGACCTCTTCTCAAAACCCGAGAGTCAATCCGGCAACTCTGTCCCATTTCTACAGGCCATAGATGGGAGAGCAAAACACTTATCATGCCAGGGTATTAGCAAGATAACTTTGTAAGGATAAAATGAGAGAGAGAGATCCATGCTGTGAGCCCCTTAGATAGCAGTGGTTAAACAGGCAGCAGTGATAACTAAAAAACTAAAAATAAATATATCCTTTCTTCCTGCCAGAACATCTGTGTTGCATTACGTGACAAAGAGGAATACCTAAGGCATTACAACACTGCCATTCTCAATCTGAGACTCAGCTGTAGCTGGCTGCAATTATACAAGCCCTAAAAGCTGCAAAGATGATCGAGCCTCGGAGACTGAAAAGGCCTGAAATGCAGGAATGCTCCTCTCGTCAGTGTGTGTTTGTCCACTTGCTTTTTTTATGCATGTATCTTCCTGTGTGAAATGTGTGTGAGTGTGTGTGCGCTGTGTAGGTAAGTGGAAATCCTCTAGGCCCTCTCTTGCATGCAGCCCAGCAGGACTAGGCGTCTGGCAGTCGGCGGAGGGGAGCAGGTCCCTGCTGGAGGTGTCACACCCTCCTTTCCCTGTCCCCTTTGCGCTTTGTGCCACCGTGGCCCTCCCTCCCTCTATCCCTCCCTTCTCTCACATTGTCCATCTGTTTCCAACACTGGTCCAGATACTGCTGGGCCTTCCTGCCCTCCTGGAGGTGCTGTGGAGTCAAAAACACAAACAAACAACTCAACAAAGGAGGATCTCAATAAACACATTTATAATGCACTCACTACAGCGTAAACAAAATAACCAAACTGTACATAATGAAGGCATGTTCTACCAGGGAGTAGTGTACCACTACTAGCAAAGCCACTCACCTGTTTCCTCTCTGACTTGAGGTCCTGTGAATACCTCATCAGCTCTCCGTACACCTTGTGTCCCATCTCCTCAGCCACCACCTCCCTCTGCCCCGCGTAGTCATTCAGCTCGTTCAGGATGGAGTAGAATGACACGCACGACGAGAACCTGAACACAAAGGACAGGTCAGGGTACTCAACACTTCATCTAAGCATGGCCTCGGCCCTAGGGTACAGAAAACCAGGGTATTAGCAAGATAACTTTATTAGGATAGAATGAGAGAGAGAGATCCATGCTGTGAACCCCTTAGATAGCAGTGGTTAAGGCCACATCTACAATATGGGTCAAGTCTGGATTTAGGCTCTGAGTGTACCACACAGACAGAGGAGGACGCCTAGTGGGAGCTGGAAATCCAATAACACTGGCCTCGGTGTCGAGATTGACAACAAGCCCACCTCCGCCTTAAGGATGTTACCATCTCACTTTATTAGAATTCTCCCAAGCCTCCATCCCCCACACACATCCACAGAGGAAGGACCACAGAAGGAGGGACTGTGACATATGGTATGTATCCCTTAGAGGGCCCCAGGAGCCCCACTCCCTCCCTCCAACCATCCTCTCCCTGTCCTGTTATAGCACCAGTGTTAGGAGTTAGGACACAGGGCCAAATGATGCAGGGATAATGTAATTCATTAGGGGGATGGTTTCAGAGAATTCAGAGGGTGTTGTCCCAACCATGGCCTGTCCTAAATATGTCCACTGTAAATATCAGTGCTGTTAGGCTGAGCCTAAATGCAGCTCTCCGTCTCTCAATTCAAGGGCTTTATTGGCATGGGAAACATATGTTAAGTACAAAAGGGAAAATAAATAAACATAAGATGTATTTGTGCTCTTCACTGGTTGCCCTTTTCTTGTGGTAACAGGTCACACATCTTGCTGCTGTGATGGCACACAGGTGGTATTTCACCCAATAGATATGGTAGTTTATCAAAATTGGTTTGTTTTTTTCCCAAATTATTTGTGGATCTGTGTAATCCGAGGGAAATATGTCTCTCTAATATGGTCATACATTTGGCAGGAGGTTAGGAAGTGTAGCTCAGTTTCGACCTCATTTTGTGGGCATTGTGCAAGTAGCCTATCTTCTCTTGAGAGCCAGGTCTGCCTACAGCGGCCTCTCTCAATAGCAAGGCTATGCTCAGAGTCTGTACATAGTCAATGTTTTCCTTACGTTTGGGTCAGTGACAGTGGTCAGGTATTCTGCCACTGTGTACTCTCTGTTTAGGGCCAAACAGCATGCTAGTTCTCAGTTTTTTGTCAATTCTTTCCAATGTGTCAAGTAATTATCTTTTTGTTTTCTCATGATTTGGTTGGGTCTAATTATGTTACTGTCCTGGGGCTCTATTTGCATTTGTGAACAGAGCACCAGGACCAGCTTGCTCAGGGGGCTCTTCCCCAGGTTAATTTCTCTGTAGGTGATGGCTTTGTTATGGAATCGCTTCCTTTTAGGAGGTTGTAGAATTTAACAGCGCATTTCTGGATTTTGATAATTAGCGGATATCGGGCTAATTCTGCTCTGCATGCATTATTTGGTGTTTTATGTTGCACACAGAGGATATTTTAGCAGAATTCTGCATGCAGTCTCAATTGTATTTTTAGATCCAGATCATAATTGGTATGTCTAATTTTATGTTCCTTTTGATGGCATAGGAGGCCCTTCTTGCCTTGTCTCTCAGATTGTTCACAGCTTTGTGGAAGTTACCTGTGGCGCTGATGTTTAGGCCGAGGTATGTATAGTTTGTGTGCTCTAGGTCAACGGTGTCTAGATATCATTTGTATTCATTTTTGGAACACCATTATTTTTGTCTTACTGAGATTCACTGTCAGGGCCCAGGTCTGACAGAATCTGTGCAGAAGATCTAAGTCCTACTTGGTTGAGGACAGAAGCGCAAGATCATCAGCAAACAGTAGACATTTGACTTCAGATTCTTGTAGGGTGAGGCCAGGTGCTGCAGACTGTTCTAGTGCCCTCGCCAATTCGTTGGTATATAATGTTGAAGAGGGTTTGGGCTTAAGCTGCATCCCTGTCACACCCCCCCCCCCCCCCCCCCCCCGGCACTGTGGAAAGAAATGCCTACTCTGTTTTTTGCCAATTTTGACCTCACACTTGTTGTTTGTGTACATGGATTTTATAATGTCGTTTGTTTTTCCCCAAACACCACTTTCCATCAATTTGTATAGCAGACCCTCATGCCAAATGGAGTCGAAAGCTTTTTTGAAATCAACAAAGCATGAGAAGACTTTGTTTTGATTTGCTTGTTTGTCAATTAGGGTGTACAGGGTGAATACGTGGTCTGTCGTACAGTAATTTTGTAAAAAGCCAATTTGATATTTGCTCAGTACATTGTTTTCACTGAGGGAATGTACGAGTCCGCTGTTAATGATAATGCAGAGCAATTCCCCAAGGTTGCTGTTGACGCATATCCCCCCGGTAGATCTGGGGGTCAAATGTGTCAACCCTTTTGTGGATTGGGGTGATCAGTCCTTGGTTCCAAATACTGTGGAAGATGACAGAGCTGAGTATTATGTTAAACTCTAAGTATAGCCAAATTGGAATTTGTGGTCTGTATAATTTTATCATTTCATTTAGGATACTATCAACTCCACAGGCCTATTTGGGTTGGAAGGTTTGTATTTTGTCCTGTAGTTCATTCAATAATCCAGTGGGTTCTGGTAGTCATTAATAGTTGATTCTAAGATTTACATTTGAGCCTGAATATGTTTTTGCTGTTTGTTCTTGGTTAAAGAGCTAAACATATTGGAGAAGTGGTTTATCCATACATCTGTTTTGAATAGATAACCCTTTGTGTTGTTTGTTTTGAGTTTTCCCAGAAGTGGTAAGATTCTATGGATTCTTATTACATTGAGCTGATTTCTGACGTGCTGTTCCTTCTTTTTCCATTGTGTACTTTTGCATTGTTTTAGTGATTCACCATAGTGAAGGCGTCAAGCTTAGGTTCTGGATCGCTATGTTTTTGGTTGGATACGTTTCTCAACTTCTTTCTGCATTCATCATCAAATCATGGTCATGGTTGTTAATTTTCTTAGGTTGTCAGCTTTAAATTTGATAAGGAAGCCGAGAGGTCAAACATAACATTTAGATTTTCTACTGTCAAGTTTACACCTTCACTATTTACAGTGTAACCTTTTGTCCAGGAAATTGTCTAGAAGGGATTGAATTTGTTGATGCTTAATTGTTTTTTGGTAGATTTCCACACTATTTCTTCCGCATTTTTTTTTTTACAATATTACATTTCTTTGGCTTTGATGCCTCATGAATGTGCATTGCTCTGTTCAAGTAGAGTGTGATTTTGCTGTGATATGATTTGATAGGGGTCAGTGGACTGACTGAACGCTCTAAGAGACTCTGGGTTGAGGTCAATGATGAAGTAGTCTACAGTACTACTGCCAAGCGATGAGCTATAAGTGTACCTTAAAGCCTTGACTATGTACATACCCAGAGTCTGACATAGCTCCCGCTCTGTGCGTCTCTCTCCCCCTCTCCCAGTCCTCTCCTTTGAGATCCTTCCTGTGCATTAGCAGCCAATAATGTCACCGTGGAGTGGCCAAGCACTGTGACCGTACCTCAGAGCCAGATATCCTACACAGCTGTAGGACTCCCTAACTCTCTTACTCGATTCTATGGAAGCAATTAAATGTTTAAAAGTGCTGGGTTGTCATGGCAGCCCGTGTTTGTTGGCTAGTGGGAAGGCCCTGTGTGTGGTGTAAAGCTGATACCACTCACAGGTTAACTATTTCATGAAACTGGGTCTACTCTACTCACCTAGGTTCATCGTCTTTGGAGCGTTTGGGACAGTACTTCTTCACCAGGTTCCTGTGAGGTGAGAGGAGACAGCCGTTCAGAGACCGAGATTAGATAGCTTAGTTCATTTCCATCAGTCAGATTCTCCACTGAGACAGAGAAACTAGATAAAGTAGGTCAGACACACACAGCTAAACTGGCACATTGTGATATTCCTGTAAACGCAGGAGGAGCAACACAAAGAAATGGTTCTCTTTGATAAAGTAGGCCCTCTGGAGAGATGCTCCTGTAGTAGTGTTATGCTGTGGTGCTTTTCAGGCATGCAACGCTCTGGCTCCAATCGCTCTTCAGGGATGGAGGAGGAGGAATCCAGAGAGGTTTTCAGACGCGTCTGTCCCCCTCCCCGTCGCCACTGAACCAGCACTCTGTTTCCCCTGTCCTGGGGAGCAGGGAACCAGAGGAGTAGCTCCCCACACACAGACTGAGAAACATCAGCCTGGTCTGGTGCCTTTCCATGAATTACACAGAACAATACAGTCGCTAGTAAAAGTCTACACACCCCTTGCACATTTTGCTACCTTAAAAAGGCCCAGTGCAGTCAAAAACACAATTTCCTCACCATGCAGTAAATTAACAAATCAATAAGAAAGTGTTCCAAACCTCTCTGCCAATAAGAGCTAATTTTCTGTTTTCCCCTCCCCACTCAGAACACCCAGACAGTCTTGCTTGAAAAATTGCTCTGTTTGTTTTTGATCGTTTTAATTGAAAACAAATCAGAGAGGAACTTAAATTGTTCCCCAGAAATAAATTTGATAATTTTTCCTACCGATCTACACAATCTACTCCCCATTTTCAAAGTGGAAGAAAAATTATAGAAAATGTTGCAAATGTGAAAAAAAATGAAAAACAAATGTCTTCATTGTGCAGCAGTCTTCACACCCCAGATGTACTACTTGGTGGAAGCACCTTTGGCAGCCATTACAGCTGTGAATCGTTTTTAATAAGATGAACAACATTTATCAAAAAATATAAATAATTTGCCTTTTGTATTTAATTTTAAGGCAGCAAAAAGTGAAGACTGCAATGGCTGTGTAGACTTTCACTATGCACTGTACCTGAACAGAGTGACTGTCCAGGGAGTCAGGGAGAAATTCCCCAACAGAAATGGTAGGGCGATAACGAGCAGAAAAGACTTGTTCCACTCACAGTGTGTATCCTATCAGCGTGCAATGCACATGTTTAAAGAATGCATAACGGAGAAATCAGGAGCTCCTCATTTTCAGCCCATAATTCATAGCTGGTTAAATTATTCACTGGGTTACACGTGCTTCGTGTGCAAACTCTCGTTAGGAGCCGTGACTAAACATCCCCAGTTTAATAGGTTAGTCATCATTCACACACACGAAAAACATATTTCGAACATCTTCCAAAACAATATGATTTCAAGTCAAAATAATCTGAACCAAACCAAAAGTCTTAAAACAGTACCCTAGGGGATTACCTTCTTCAATAAAATGTCATGCTTCAGCGCGGCAGGGGGTCTAGTTTCTGATGGTCTGGGGGTCCTGGTGCTTGTCTTACTGAGCGGCTACAGTAGGTGGCTCATGACATGCTAAGGAGACTTGGTCAGCGGCAGTGTTGTATCTAGGCAACACCTCAAAGCGATGTGGGGGGTGGGGGGTGGTAAAGCCTCCAGGGGGTTGCAGAGGCCACAGCAGGAGCCCCCTCTACATTACCGTCCCACATGCCAGGCAGCAGTGATGACATAGCTTCAGGGGAATGAGGAGGAACACACCAACACACAGCCAGATGGTGTAGCACGGATGCTGGGAAATACTAGGAATAATAATCAATTCCCTTGTGCATTGACAGCACACTGCTGAGATGTTGTAGTTTCTAAACCTTACTAACAGAGATATTCACGGCAGGATGCCTTTTAATGTGGGATAGAATGTTAGTGTTTATGGCATCTGATATGGGATGTGGTACCAGTTACTCACAAGTACAACATACACGAAACTAAAATGTGTCAGCATTGACACCTTTTTTCCCAAATGGCTTTTCTTCTGGAAAACAAACCAGCCTAATAAAAGTGACCACGTGAGAGAGAAGGAGACAGAGTCATACTCTCTCAGTTGTGGCAGTAGCTCAGAGTAGAGGGGACGATTAAGCAGGAAACAGAGGCATGAAGTTTAACCACAGCATGCCATGGTGACATCATGAGCCATGTGTGTGTGTGTGTGTGTGGGCAGGTTCAGTGAGTGGTCACCTATGGTTTACTAACCAGAGCCTACATCTGCCTACATTTTGTTAAACCAGTGGTCTCACTCTGATCCGAGAACTGGTAGAATCGTCGTCGTTTTAGAAGTCCTTGGTTTTGCTCATTTGTAGATTTGCTCCAAAAGATTACACATGGATGTCAGGCAGGATACAGAGTTGAGTAATCCAATTGCATATAGATCTGTAGACCTACTCCTCTACTGTCTAGAGACTGTCCAGGAGCCACCTCCTCGAAATCCATTTGTTCTGTGGCTAATCCTATTATATTGATTTGTGGCCTACCAAAATCAATTCATGGCAGCACAAGCATGTCTGATTGGGTGAGTTGCGCCTATTGTTCAGACAGAGTGGCCGTACTGATGTTCTCAGATATTCATTAAAACAGATCCAATCGCATCATTTCATAATGATGTTTCATTATCTTTGATATAACATGAAGGTTAATATACAGAACTACTAATGTCTAATATGCATGTATAACACAGAATAGGCGTACTCGTCAATTCATTATTACGCAACACACCTCAAAACAGTTCCATGGAATTGAAAGATTAAAACCAGTGGGCCAGGGAGTTTGAATAGGGTTTTTACCTCAACTGTTTTGCATACGTCTGTTCGATCTCCAGCCTTTCCTTGACAAACTTTGAATACCTCTCTAGGAAGTCAATCCCCCATTGAGTATGCTTGTCAAGGTTTTCAAACTGGTCCTGAGAAAGAGATGGAGAGAAGAGGGAGGTTAGGGTTGGAGGGAGACTGACCGACCGTGTGAGCTCTTAGTGACATGCACATGACAGACTGAATTAAATGATCCATGAATGAGAACCAGTCATATTACATGGGATAACAAACATATGTTGAGTCACTATTTTATCGCTGAGTGTCAGGCTTTATTTCATCAACTGAAAGGAAAGCTACACAGACACGTTGCAGACACGGTGCAGACACGGTGCAGACACGGTGCAGACACGGTGCAGACACGGTGTTTCACAGCAGAACCAGCTACACCTTGTCTCTAGATATGGGGGGGGGGGGTGATATCACATATCGGGATATTATTTTGGACGATATATTGTATCGTTTTGACAATGTCAAAATATTATTTGTGTGCTAATTGGCTGTACATGCAACACAACACCGGTATTTTTCCTTCATAGCTTGGAAGCTTTGGAACATCGAATCGCAACATATAAATCTGTACCAAAGTAATGTGATAACGTCATATCGTCAGGTCCCTGGAAATTCCTGCCCTACTTGTCTATAGAGTAAAGGCAGAACAGGCCTTACTGTATATTTTGGATGGATGATCACCTGATGTAAATATCCAGAGAAGGTCAATGTTGTATCTTTCCAAGAGATCCCTTTTAACAGCCCTGGGCTGAGAGGGAAATGTTTAAAACACACAAGAGTCAATACAGCTGACAGCACATACTTTCAGCCGCCTGTCCTCATGTTACTCTCTTCACTGTTAGCCTATGCAGTAGGCACTGTGCACATTCTGCACAGCGGAGGCGATCCCCATTAATTGAAGGCTTACTTGGAACAAGTCAACATCTAACCTACATGATATCAGTAGCCAGTCTGAGTCTATAGAGGAGGCTTAGAGGATGGATTAAAAATGGTGTGATCTCATTTATGACCATTGACATTCCTGTTCCCTATTCTGACTGATACTGACTCAATTTCATTCACACCACTGGTCTCCTCCTCTCCGCTTTGATGTCTGAGCTGCTGCTGACCGACAGAGACAGGATAGTGATGATTAGATCATTCTGTGCCACTGGACTCTCTCCCTCTGAAGCCAGCTTGGCTCTACGACAGTCTGGCACAGCTGGCACCACCAGCCAGAGACACTAGCGTACATTTTCCATACTTCAGCCCTGACGTTCAGGCCAAAAGGCCAAGCGTCAGATTAAGTCCAACTAAGGTGAAGAGAAACAGATTGTACAGTCCAGCTAAGTCTAGGAGGGAACAGTGGAGCTGGGCTATACCAAAGTCAGTCAGACTCAGATGATTTCACCTAAGGGGGAGTTGCTCAGAGGTCACGCTTACCTTCCTACTTCAGAGACTGTCTGCAGGCTCAAAATAGATAGAAACTGTCAGGATCACCACCAGCACAGAACTATACACAGTCCAGCCCTGAGCCTGATGAGGTGAGTCACTCTCTCATGCTGTGTTCTGGGATACAGAGGGAAAGAGAGGGGGGGATGGATTCCAGTTCCACCCAGTCTGCTCCTCTCCCCCCGTCTGCCCCCCCTCCCTGTCTGCTCCTCTCCCCCCCTGTCTGCTCCTCTCCCCCCCTGTCTGCTCCTCTCCCCCCCCTGTCTGCTCCTCTCCCCCCCCTGTCTGCTCCTCTCCCCCCCCTGTCTGCTCCTCTCCCCCCCCCTGTCTGCTCCTCTCCCCCCCTGTCTGAGCTGTACTGGAGGAGAGGGAGAAAGAAGGTGAAAAGTAGAGCGAGGGTGGAAGTGAAGTCTCTTCTCTCCCATGGCTTGTGCCCTGCCTGGGAGCGAGGCAGTGTTTAGGCTTGGCTTAGGACGTAGACAGACCCAGAGGGACTGACTGGTGGACTCCAGCCAACACACTTCCTCTGCGAGAGAACAATACCCAGGCCGTCCCCATGGACCCCTCCTCACTGGCGCTTCACACAGACTCAGTCCATACGCATACAGGGAGGGAGGGAGGAGAGAGAAAGAGAGCAAGCTAGTCAATTCCACGGGCCTGTTATACCATACATGAAACCCATTCTCAGAAAATGTGCGCACAGATCATGGGCCAATTCTAAGATCAACAACAGATACTGAATCGACAACCTTCCAGAAGTACATCCCTGCGATTAGGCAAAGTGTGCCAAATGAGATACGCAAGAGAGCACATATACACAACTGTTTTACACCAAGACACACAGAGAGAGAGAGAGAGAGAGAGTGTGAGTGATAGAGAGAGAAGAAAGAACAGACTGACTGTGACCAGGTCTGCCTGAGCCCTAGCTGCTCGTCTGATTAAAGCTCTGTCTGTCTCACAGCTTAGTGGACTCAGCCGTCGGCATGGAAATCATTTCTCCTCCAATAAAATGGCTTCCTTGCGGAATGACTCAGCAGCTTCTGCATTTCCATTACCATTTCAGGCCCCTCCAGCTTCAATGTTCAGCACATGTCAGGGTCCCCACACTCATGAAAGTCTAGCGGGGATGGAGAACAGAGAGAAAGAGAAGAGAGAAAGAGAAGAGAGAGGGAGAGAGCCCTTATGCCTCCAATAAAGATAAGAACCAATGCTTCTCACTTCTGCTTTACGGTCCGTCTTTGGTCTTCCCACACAGTAAACCAACGGAGCACTCCTTCAGTTGAGGTAATGATTGTTGACATGTAAACGGCAGGAATAAAGCCGGGTCAGGCGGGTGTCCCTTCTTCCATCACCGTCAGCAGGAAAACCAACTGGTCCTCACCCTCTGATACCATCCTAACCCAAACAGGTGCTTTAGATCTTTCTTTTGGATTATTATGATCCCATCCCTCCAAATGGAAATAAATACTGAAGAATTCATAAAACTATAGGAGACCGAGTTAGTTGGTGTGTGTCCGACATCTGTCATACAGACACGCAGCAGAAACACACGAGACACACCCACCAGTCTAAAAATACAAAATCAGGCAGACAACCACCACATGGTTTGTGCCAAGACAGCAACATGAGAGGCAAGGTATTTACAGTGTGAAGGGAAGGATGAGGAGGAAATGGGAGGAAAACCACAACACCTCAATGGACTGAGCGCAGCAACCCACAGTGACTACTATGATGTCGATGGGTAAGAACCTTGCAATAGCACTGAATCAGATCCAGGGAGGAGGGGGGGCTTGTGGTGAAGAAGGAAGAATTGGGTCCATAAAATGAAAAGATGTGTTGTTACAGCAGGGCCCGTTTCACATTGCAAACTCCATGTACGACTCCCTGTGAATTTAACTTCATTCCTTGGTGCTGGTTCTCTTCTGAGACTAGCCATGACGACGACTGATGTTTTTACTAACACTGTCTCATTCTCACATGGTTCTCCTTGCGGAGCTGCATGAGGAGGCCTAATGGGTGTTTTCAATAACACAAGGCAGTTTCAGCTCATCAGTGGGCCTGGGAGTGGAGCCTCCTATCCTCAGAGGACAGCCTGCAATTTCATTATGCGCTCGCTGTTTAATCTCAAAGTGATAGCGTTCTCTTGGCCATGAACTGCTATATATTGTTGTTCCTCACTTTTGAGTGTTGTGATGATACAGGTTACTGTTGCCATCGAAGTGCAGAATACTATTACTGATTAACTCAACTACCAACTGCATAGCTGACAAATGGTGCTTGATAGGAGAGGAATTCTGCAGAACAGAGATATTCTGAGGCTCTAGAAAAGGCTCTAATCAGAGGTGAGTGGCTCTATAACCTTGCAAAGCTCTGCGTGCCGATGAGGGTACAACAAAAGATCTGTGTTATGTTTACCGCCACCTACAGTCTACAACCCAAAGTAGGCCTAGACATCCAATCTCTGGGATACGGATGATAGGATCTGGACCATCAAGGGTCGGCATCAGTTTCTTTCATTCCACTGCCGAGGATATGAACAACACCCCCATGTCCCAGCATGTTTCCTTGTGGGCAGGAGCAGATGTTCAAGTCTGTATCGGTGTCTTTCTGTCCCATCTGCCTTACGTCAGCTTTCCTCCATCGCTCAATACTCATGAATAAGTAACTCCATGAGCTCCTCATCCCAGCCTCGGCCTGCTCCTCCTCTCTGGCTCGCCACAGCCATGACAGACGGCACAGCACACAGTAGCACAGTACAATACAGCACAAAGAGTCACAGTGCAGCGCAATGCCGGCCAGTTAGAAGGGCTTCAGAGCTCACCTTTCAGTAACCAGACCTTCACACAGCAGTCTGTCATAACTGGGATCCCTCTATGGAAAAGCCTGAGGAGGAACAGTAATATGTAGGCCAGAGTACAGCCCAACAGACCGTTGGATGTGCCTGGAAGTGCCTTCAAGCCAAGTCTCTCACTCTCAGCAGCTGGACTGACTGACAGGGGAATAGCCTCTGTATTTTGGAAGAGGGGGAAAACTTCTTTATGGCTAGAGATTTGGGTAGAGATTCCCAAGAGGCCAGTTCAGCAGATCAGGTTTCTCTTTTGAGTGTTTCTCCATTTCATTCTCCAAGGTTACTCTTTCCACTGTCTGTGGATGATGTCAGACACACACAGGGCAGCTGGAGACCACTGCTGAGCCTTTTAGCCTACCTGGTCTCCCTTTCACTCACTGTATAAGAGCAGACTCAAGCAGAGTCCGTTGTTTTTGTGTAGGTCCGAAGGTTGGGTTTCAATATCATTTGTGTGGCTTGGAAACGATCTTCCCATTTACATACAAAAGTATTCTTCCCTCTAGAGAAGATCCCTTGTGTCCCCAGAGTGGGAGACACTGAGCCCAGTTAGCACAGGGGCAGTGGAAGGGAAACACAGTCTAGTTTAATTTCTCTTGTGCATAGCCTTTCTTACATTTCATTTCCTCTCATATTTAAAGATACTCAGCAAACATTATGATTTGATGAAATTCAGTAGCCCCATAAGAACACTCCAGCAATGACTTTACTGACCATAAGAAACATTAGTCTAACTTTCTCTGAATAAAACAAAAGGGATCATATACGTGGGCACCCCAAACCAGAAGCCACAATGATATCTGGAAAAGCATCCCCCTGGGCCAGAGGAAAACATCCTTACGAAGAATAATGTCAGGATGTGATGTCATTGCTGGAACAATAACATCAGGGACTCCCAAGGTCTCTCTAGGAGCTGTATTATGGGAGTAGCTATTAGCCCCTAGCCTACATGGTGTGACACTCCTAGCACTAGAAATGCTATGTGCATACCATAAATATAATGGAGGGGTTTTATTTGCATACACATGGCTGCAGGGACAATACCCTCATTACACCCTGGCATTCGGGGTCAGTGTCAAAAGAAGGCAGACAGTTCCTGGGAGAGCGGGCTTCAGAGTGGGGCAGGGTGGGAAATGTCACAGTGTCTAAAACACTGGCATCACTCTGCAGGCTCTGCCTGCACTGTGTGAGGGTGAGGTGTGGTGTGACTGTGCGTGCACATGAGTGTATGTGTGTGTGTAGAGTATGTGTGTGTAGAGTGTAAACATTGGCTTTAACAACACCCAGATAAGAGGAGATCTGGGTTGAAAAGAGGGAGGAGGTGAAACTATGCAGCCCCCCATCTTTGTTTCATGAATAATACATGGAGAATACAAGACAAATCAAGGCAGCTTTGGGGGGGGGGGGGGGTACGCAGAATAATGTAACAGCTCATTTCTTCTAGTAGAACCTGGATAAAATGTGTCCATACAATCGCAATGGGACACTGGCTAAGATTCTCAAACCAGCTTGTGTTATTTAGGAAAAATAGCTTTAACCTGCATTGGCATTAAAATACTCTGGTTCTGCCACTGAGCCCCCACCCCCCTCCTTTCCCAGCAGAAAAACTGTTAAAAATGTCCCTGTGAGAGGGGTAGGGTAAAAAAAATTATACATGATACACTGTACTATAAGGGCTGGCTAGCTACGAAGCTAGTTAACCACATCCTCCCTGCCACCTCTAAAATCAATCAGACCTGCTGTTCTAATGAAGCCCCCAGGGGCCCAGGGACTAGTGTTCCCCTTTGATCCCCAGCCCCACTCTACAACTCAGACAGACCCAAACCCCTGTCCTAATTCAATCTCTACCAGCCAGACCTTTTGATGTGCTGAAAAAATAGAGAAGAGAGAAAGGGAGTGGCAGGGGGGTGAAAAACACGCCTTGTAATAAGTTGCCGGGCAGCCTGCAACATTTATGACTCTGGTTAGCCAATCCCTGGTTGTTCTGTGGACAGACAGGCAGGAAAAGTTACAGTAGTCCTGGAGGCTGACCGTGTAGAGTGAAGACAGACAGGTAGAGGCTGCAGCACCATGTAGCTGGTAATCCCATTCCCATGCAGAGACGGGAACTGACTGGATCACATGGGCTGTGCACAGCAGGGGATGAGGGAGAGGGAGAGTGTTAATTAAAACTCACTTTCAACATGTGATAGAGTAAGGTGAACAGATTAGGGAAAATGAAAATCTGGGTGTTTTTTGGTAGTGTGGGGGGCATGGAACTAAATTTACCTACCCCCGATATTGTCCTTTCAAATACGTGTATTAATTATAATGCATACATGGATTTCCCATCTAGTCATTTTTGAACCACCCAAATGTAGGTTATTGTAATGGAATGGCTTTTCGTGCGGTGGTTCCAATCCATCACTGATCAGACACTCAAAAGGTCTAAACCAGGTCTAAACAAGGTATAAACCATCTTAATACAGGGTGAGAACATTCTTACATGCAAATCAAATTCGATATAACTTTTGATGACTAAAATATCAGCCTTAAATTTAACTTCTGTTGCTTTTTTCTTTCTGAGGGCTGGTTCCAGGGACAGTCCCGTCACCTTATAATAGAGACGTCATGTCTATCGTACTGCATTGTCTTAATGTCCTGCACCGTTGGCTCCCTGGCTTCCACCATGGCAATTTATTTTCTAAAGCATTTTAGAAGCAGTTCCCTGTGGGCCTTGTAGCTTGAATGAGTCTGCCTTTGTGATACATGAACCATCCGGAAGGTGCTAGAGAGCAGGAGAGGACTCTGTTCTTTGGATGGAGAGTCAGTGGGCTGTTGATCAAACTAGACCCTGGAGATGAATGAGAATGTGATCATGCGTAGGAGGACTTGGGACAGGAAGAGGCTGTAGGGCCCAGGGACTAACACTACACAATGACTCTATGGTCCTGGCTAGCCTGACCAGGCGTTTCCCACTGGTGCTGCAGGCAGCAGCCCCATGTTCTCAGCCTGGGAGGGAAGACTCACTGTCTCCTTTATGACAGAAAGGATCACGAGTTCCAGCCGGATGGCAGTCAGGCAGTCACATCGATCACATGTAGAGTGAGAGACGGTACTTTACCCCCCTCTACTCCAGTCTCTGAGGAGGCGTCGGCCTACACCGCTGCCTGTCTACTCTGAGTGTGTGTCTGTGCCATGATGAGCTCTCATGGCTTCTCCTGGGGTTGTAGCGTAGTGGAATTGATGTGGCAGACATTAGAGAAGTCTGGCCTGTCCAGGTCTGGTGGACTCTGATTTACTGCCTCTCAGGAGTCTTCAGGAGCATCAGAGTTTGCATTCAACTGCCTGAGAACTGGGCCTATTAAGCAGTTCAAGTAGTTTGAGATGTAGCGAATCATGAGACAAGACAAGGGGAAAGGGGGATACCTAGTCAGTTGTAAAACTGAATGCATTCAACTGAAAGGTGTCTTCCACATTTGAATCAGAGAGGTGCGGGGGGCTGCCTTAAAATGGACACCCACGTCATCAGCGCCCGGAGAACACATAAGGCCCATCATCATCTGCTTGCCAGATTATGCCTACTGTATGTATACAATTCAGAAGCATGAGAGTTGTATATTATTTCATATTTGCCTGGATTTTGATAAGCAATGAATAGACCTGGATAAATGTGAGTTAATTCATGGGTCATTTGGGACAAAATGATGAGTTAAGTCTGATAGAAACACAATGGCTACTTTGTGCATGACCCTGTGTTTCTGCAACGACTTAAGTGGAATATACACAATCTGACAAGTCAGGAACATTGTGCTGAACTCCATGCCACAGAGGCTAAATGTTTGGCATGCAGAAAAACAACATTGACGGAGAGGAAGTGGCCAATGTCTTTAGTGAGTCATTGGGGGTCAGTGAAATTTGAACCAAGCCACAGCCCTTATGAGTCCTACTACCACCAAGGGCTCCACGTGGGGCAAGAACAACAGCTTCTTGTCATACTAGTAGTGCCATGGCTAGTTCATATATTTTCATAGCCCAGCCCAGAAACAAAAGACATACTGTGGTGAATTACCAACTTACCCTCATGAAGAGGGGGCCGGGGGGACATAAACTAGGCCCCTGTTGTCTCATCAGAGCACCGGCCCTGCAGCATGTGAGACTGGTATTCATCCAGTAGCACTCTGGTCAAGCGCCAATGTGCAAGACAGATGTGCCATTAACTTTATTTGGCCAATAATTGAAGTGACCTGGCTACACACCACAATAGTTACTTCTTAGGCACTAATACTAATTCCTTTAACATGACACAGAGCCCTGGAGAGACTCAGCCGGATATTATTCTATATATGGAGAGAGGAAGAACGATATGAAACAGCTCCCAAAGTCATCAACTAGCATATATTTCTGTGGGAAAGGGGAGGGGTTTTACTCTCTAGCTCCATTTGTGGATTCTGTAAATAAAGACAATACATCTTTACTTTCATACAGACAATGTCTGTGTAAAACCTTTATCTCAGTGACTTGTTTATTGCAAGCCACAATCATAGGGAGTGCTTCAAAAAGTTGAATACATGTTGTGAAAAGTATCTGCCTTAAAAAAATTGCCAATGAAATTGAATGATAAGAGTAAGAACTCACAGTTGTACATTGCCTGCCTTAAGTCAGACAAATAAGGAAAAATCTAGGCTACAATTACTATTTTTCAGAAAGAGAGCAAATGTTCCGATTTTAAGCAGACATCTAATTTTCCTGTTTATGTGATTCTCTCTTGCCTTGTTTGGCTGTTGGCTGGAAAACAGCAGTCTAAGTACAGGGCTGACCCTGGTCTGCCTGACACCATCTGGGCCTGAGCTGGTGAGCTCATCACTGCTCCTGGGCCAGGGAATGACATCTGACAGGGTGGACCCAGCACTGCAGCCAGGCTCCCTGAAGAATCCACTACAACAGCACACTACACACAAACCCATAGGACAGGAAGGAGTGTGTACATCTACATTCAATACACATACGTGCTCACCAGCAGGCAGACAAGCAGGCAGACACACACACACAAGCTCACCAGCAGGCAGACACACACACACAAGCTCACCAGCAGGCAGACACACACAAGCTCAACAGTACTGGCCTTTTCCACCTCTAGACAGTAAAACTTCAATCTTTCCGTTGAGTGGCCTTGTGACCCCCATGTTGTGTGCCCTGGGCATCCCATTTCCTGTTCTAATAGCGAGCTTGGGAATGCTGTTCCCTCCTCCCTCATCAGCATGTTGACGGCTGGAAGCTAACTTTCACAGGACAGGACACACCACAGACAAACACATCTACTTTGGGAGAAACCTGAATCAAGGCTCAGAGAGACCTCTTCATTATTTACCTTATTTCAACAGGGAAGTAATATTGAGACTAAAGACTCGTTTGAAAATTTGCCATGCACAATACAAAAACGTCAAAAGGATAGTATAGATAAACAAATATACACAATATAGATATTAAAATACAAAACAGTCAATTAAAACAAACACATTCTTCATTATTAAATCCTCTGTCAGCTGTCTGAATTGCCCTAGGGACACCAAAGCAGCCAATCGAAACATCTTTTGGAGTTTATTCCAAACACCAGAGTTAACCAACCCTGTGAACAGGTTTGATAACTTGTCATTTTACATCTTAAACAGTGAAGTTGGGTAAGTGTGAAGCTTTGTGGAGCAGGGTGATGTGATAATGATGTGATCTACGTGACTTTAAGAGCGGCCCAGACAGACAACCCATTGGTTCAGAATACAGTGATGAGTAATACAACAGTCTCCTGTGATAAAACGAAGGGCGCAATGAGAAACCAGTGGTTTAAGAGTAGAGGCAGTTTGATAAATAGCATCGCCATAATCAAGAACGGGGTAGAAAGGTTGACTGCACACATCGGATTCATGCTGACGAGAGGAGCGAGATCCGTTTCTGCTCAAAATCCTGCTTTAAATCTTAGCTCCTTAACGAGCTCATTTGGACTTTTTTAAACGTTAAAATCATTAACACGGTGTTAATAACAGTCTACCCAACTACCTGTCACCATTAGTACCAGACCACTTCAAAACACAGCCAATCTTCCTGAGGCCATCTATTGTGGTATAGTTTAGGCTGTTACCCTGAGACAGGCTGCTGCTTACAGACACACAGAGATCATATAGCTGTGATTGAACAGAGTGGATGGAGTTGTTTTTCATATCACAGATATTTCATTACTCTAGAGTTGGCCTGCTACAGAAGGCAGGAAAAACCACTTTCATAGCTATGCCACGTCTCTATATTTAGTCCCGAAAAAAAACCTGGTCAAGTTTCATAGCAACCCAATCTGCCTCATCGTCTGCTCTGATCCTTCTGCAAAATACAACCCGACCCTGTCACACAAGTCGAGTGGCTTTTTCTGTGGCACCCAGTCAGAAAGAGGAAGCAGGCAAGGCTGGGTGAGGGTGGCCTTTGTCACAAACAATAGCGGCCTGTGGCGTTACAAAGAAGCGAAGGAGATCAGAATATCAGAGCAATATTAGCATTTTAAACACAAACGGAGGATGTTTACGCTACCGGCTCTTCCTGTAAACTAATGCAAATAGATACGGACAAACAATTTGAATACTTGATCTTGTAAGAGACACAGGACTCCACACTGACTTTATATTTTTTTTTTACAAGGAGCATGTGTGTGCCTAAGTTGACAAAATGTAGGCGCACAAAGAAATTTAGGAGGACAATTAAAAATATTTGAGGTAATAAAGCTAGAATCCTTACATTTTTCTAGGCACACTGGTGCTCCCAAATAAAAAGGACAGGTCCCACAGCTAAATAATAAGGTGCATCTGCCAGTAAAACGTTCACACTGTTAAGCCCCGAGACAGCACAGTTTGTTTCTTTAAAAACAATCAATTCAAATGATTAGTCTACTCATTTCCTGTGCATCAGTATATGATACGGGCTTGATGAT
Source organism: Oncorhynchus mykiss (assembly GCF_057628025.1). NCBI lineage: Eukaryota > Metazoa > Chordata > Actinopteri > Salmoniformes > Salmonidae > Oncorhynchus > Oncorhynchus mykiss. The sequence continues at coordinate 69,538,713 of NC_143026.1, read as the reverse complement.
AATGTTGTCCTGGCGGTACATGTGCCATCTTGTCCCAGCTTCCTTTGAGTTAGCCGGCATCACATGAAGGCTGGCAGAAGGAGCTGTGAGGAGTGGACCGGGAGGCCACCCTGCAGGGAACCACACACGGGCACAGAACCTGGCAGAGACAGAGGAATATAATGGGGCTGAAAGGATTTGACTGCCTACGCGATCAGAGAATCCCCCCCTACTACTTGAAAGGATGTGACCGTCTAGGACTTTCCTTGTCATACAGCCAAACTGTTGTGATGACACACATTAGGTCCCTGACTCCCTGTTGATATGGTCAGCGCAGTGTGTGACTGTCTCAACCCATTATGCTGCATATAGGCTATCAAAGCTTTCGTGCATCTTTGTCATTGTGTGTGTATAGATCTTTGAACCCGGGTCTAACTACTTCTATACAGGTATATGTGGTTAGAAAAACAGGCTGAAATAGACACTCAGAATCCTGAGGTGGCACAACGTTTGTTTGGCCAAGAGGGCAAGGCGTGGTCAGAGAGCAAACTTATGGGAGACAAAGTCCCCTGCCCGAGATGTAGCCTAAGACCACTGTTTGCGCAACACACACACACACACACACAAAGTAGAAAGGGCACCTCCACAGCTGGCTGCTAACCTGTCAGCATTCATCTATCTCAGTCAGCAGAGAGTCCAGCCAGCATGACTGTAGGGAATACCGAACACCTCCAAGCCTGTCAACACCCTGGCTTGTTAGCACTGTTCTATCTAATCACTCCTAATGCCCAGACACAGGATGAAAATAGAAAGGCCTGCCATGCCTCAAGGAAGAAGTTAAATCCCAGGTCCAGTGTTGAGGACATTGATGTGACAACAATGTGGGGATGTTGAAGTGGCTGCTGTTGGGCCATGGTGACTCATGAACTTAATAATACACACATTGACTCGGAGGTGACAGATCGTAAATGACTGTTTAATATCTATACATCATTATATCCTCTTAGTACGAATAGCGTTAGGTTCAAGCTCTGTGTGTATGAGAAGCATCATTATTTAGTGGACTGCAGTGGGCTGCAGGAATGTGCACTCCAAGCATCTCAAGGCCTCTCCTGGCTGATAAAAAGTCCTGTGATATGCACGGAGGAGCACAGACAAATCCTGTGTGATGTACTTTTCCATCTTTGTGGAAGGGACGGGGTGGGAGCTCAGGGTGTAAGTGGACACTGTATTGAATGTATGTATTCAACTGGATCTTCGCTGAGTAAACATTTGAAACTCCACTGAGTTTGAGGTCTTCTGTACGATAAATATGTTTATTCCATTTTGAGATATTAGTCTTCCTATCAGTATCAAAGCACAATCAAGGAACACCTCCAGTCTTTAACAGCCACCTTATTTCCTGCCCCTTCCAAGTGCCCCTTGAACTGTGAACAAGACAGAGTGAATACATCCTCCTCCTCTCGCGGCCTGCTGGGTGATACACAAAGAAATGGCTGACATGACTAATGGCACACAGTGCAGAGGGTCCCAGTGAGTTCATACTACTACTAAAGCCATTGGCTGCCTTTAAGGATCCCCACCCGTAAAATAGAGGCTCCAAACATCCGCTATGAATTAATCTGTAGCAGCAAGTCGGCTGGGTCTGGGGCAGGAACCAGTTTACTTCCTGACATCCTTTTTCACTTAAGAGAGGGGACAGAGCTCTATAGAGAGAAGAGAGAAAATAGGGCTATAGAGAAAGAGAGAGAGGGGAGGACAGGGCTGTGGACAGAGAAGTGAGAGAGAAATGGGGAAGAGAGAGAGAGAGAGGACAGTGGTGTATGGTGAAGAGAGAAAAGGAGGATGAGAGAAAGGAGGACAGGGCTCTATAAAGAGAAGAGAGAAAGGGGGCTGTTGAGAGAGAGAGAGAGAGAGAGAGGACAGAGCTGTGGTCAGAGAAGTGAGAGAGAAATGGGAAGAGAGAAAGACAAAGGAGAGGAAGAGAATAGGGGAAGACAGGAAGAGAGGGTTGGAGAAACAAAGAGAGAATAGGGGAAGACGTGAATAGAGAGGGTTGGAGAAACAGAGAGTAGGGGAAGACAGGAAGAGAGGGTTGGAGAAACAAAGAGAGAATAGGGGAAGACAGGAAGAGAGAGGGTTGGAGAAACAGAGAGAGAGAATAGGGGAAGAGGGAAGATAGAGGACACTGTCCACATGACAAGGGCACTGCCATAATGTAGCACAGCAGGGCCACATCACAAGTTCACAACTGTATAGGCTACTTTAGTTTCCTGGCCAGTTAGAACCCCCATGTGGCAGGAGCCTCAGCCTCAGTCCAGCCAGGCTGTTTCCAACTCCTGTCCTGGGGGCACTGACAGGCTGACCTCAACCAGAAAACCTGCCCAAGCCACAAACATGAACCACGGGCCATCACAGCTATTCTTATCTGGACCAAAAGGAAACTCTTCTCCCTCTGCGAGTGTATTATGACAGCACATCCATTCTCACTCAGGCTCCCTGCGGAGTGAGCAGCAGGAGAGGAAAGAATGTTGAAATGTTTTCAAAGTCAGGATGGGAATGTTTGTATGTTCTGCCGTCCCAGTAAATCATCTGCTGGACGAGGAGTCCAGAGAAGTTCCTGGCCCAGCTTGTTTAGAGGCTGAGGGGGCAGCCGGGCCCGAGGGGGGTAAGCAAATCTGGTGGGCCCTTATATCCCTTCCTAGCTCGACCCAGAGCCTCCTGCCAAACATAATAGATGGTGTTTAATAAAAAGCCAACTAATGTGACCATAAGAAGTCCTCCGGTGCAGTCCAGCACAGCAGCTCGAGTCAGCTGAATGGACCGGAAATGGAAACCTTTCCCTGTGCAATATGACAAGGTCATTTCAATGCTCTGCAGTCCTTCATATGGGACTTGAGGATTAGTTAAAGGGAAATAAATTTAAAAAAAATCTACTTCATATTCATTAACTAAAGCATCACCCCAACAGTTTTACTACAAAACATAGAAATGCACCATTTTCACATATGTTGATGTTGGGGTGATGCTGAAGATGAACATGAAGTTGTCATTGTTTTATTTATTTTAAAATGTCCCTTTAAAAAGGTGAAGGCTCTGAACTGAAAAATGATTTGAACCTTTTATAGTAGAGTAGCCCTGTGATCCATGAGACCCTTCCAGCAAAATGAACCAGAGAAGATCTTTCCCTAACAATCTTTTAGATGTGTCCCTGCCTCCCTCTGAAGAGAGGTGGAGAGTGTGTGTGTGTGTGTGTGTGTGTGTGAGCTAGCACATATGCGAGAGAGAAATCAGAACGCCACTGTTTCTGTCTGCCCCAGTCACCACACAGCGCCTGGTATATGAAGTGACAGTTAAAAGGCATTCCTTGGTAGACTCCAGCTGTGGTGTTATAGCGTGGGCCCCAACAAGGTCCTCGTCTCTGTCCCCGTCAACACCTTTGCTCCCCACGTCTCAGCCCATCAGCACAGAGGTCAACTGAAGAGAACCGAACACTTTGAACAACTTCCCATCCCATCTTGTTTCTATGACAGGGCTGTGAAATGTTATTCTGATTTAATGCAGAACAGGACTGATTCTACACAGAATTGTAGCATGTGACATTCGGGTCTGACACACTGACCTCATTTTATTCACCATCTAGTTCAGTGTCATTTTCTGCTTTCTCTCTCTGCGAATCACAGCGTGACGTCATTAGACCAGTGATAGAATTACAGTAGGTTACATGCTTTTATTAACACAACTCTGATGAAAGGAATCAAGTGGGAGAGTGATTCCTTTGATGAATAATAGTATCATGATTGATCAACATCTGGCCTCCCTCTGCTGTCTGCTCTGTTACTGCCATTTAACAGTGGCATTTGTTCAGCACTACAGTTTTAGTGTGTGTGGCTGGGGATCAGCAGAGGAGGATGGGGGTTCACGAGGCCTGCATCCCCCACCCACCTCTTCCTGGCCATTCAACACTGGGGCTCATACCAGCCCCAACTAATTTCAAGGTGACTTTGAGCAGTTAGCAGAGCTTATCACCATCTCTCTGCTGTGTGAACTGAGTAGACACCAGTGGTGCCTGTGAAAATGTGGCTCAGATGAAATATTTCACCATAAAATAACAGAAGGAAATAGGCATCTCCCTATGCATGTTGACTACACAAGTCTGCAGCCTGAGAGGTGTTGAGCCTGCTTCACTTCGTCAACTAGAGTGTAGGTTAGTGAATCCCTGTCATGCTTGGCTAATCGACTACTTTGTTTAATAATTAACTTCAGAACGGTAGCCTACATTTCCTGCACTGGTAAATGGTTGTCTTGTAAAACACAGCCTACAGCATATGGGCTGATCCTGATACTCAGGTCTAGGCTGCTCTGGGTCACCGCCAAATGTCCTGTTTTTCGTACATGAGAAAGTCAATTACCTGACTTGAATATGTTCAGAAAGTCATTCTTCTTTCCGAGAAAAGGGTTACCGAGCAAGCATATTGTGTAGTATAATTGTCAGCAAGCTCAGTGAAATACATTCTGGGAGAGACACGTCCCCTTGCCTGCCTGTCCGATGATTCCACAGCAACAACTAACCAATCAACATGTTAGTATGCAGATCACTAAAAGAAACCATAATCATTATTTTTCCTGATAGGTTATAACATGTTCTTCCTACTCGGATCATTGTCTTGGGAAGGAAAACAGCAGCCTGTGAATCAATAGGAAGTTTAAATGTCCTCAAAAGACAAAATTCCTGGAATCCTGCCACACACACACTACTCAATTCCCCCCTAGCTAAAGTGTTTCAGTCTGTATTTATCTAGTCGATAAGCAATACATTGCTTTGTCATCTAAACAAAAAAGGTGACACAATGCGGTCCACTTTCTCATGTCTTTTTTCCCCTTCATGTAAACAGACCCAAATAATTAGTCAAGCTGCAAGAGGCCCAGCAAAAATGAATGGGGAGTCAGTGAACTCTGTTACCCTCTCATACAACTCCAGCCAACACTCAGAGAGCCCACGCTAAAGCGCAATTCATTTTCCATGCTTGCAGAACAATGGCTGCCAAATGCGCAAAGTTCTTAGAACAAAAGCAGAAATGAAATGAATGGACAGCAGGTCAAAGACAACCACTGCTTGTGTGGCACAAAATAACTTGCAGTGCCAGTGACAATACTCAGTCTCCATTCAACGGTTCAAATGCATGGCCATGACTTATTTATTACGACCTGTTATGCCCCGTTTATTAGCGTCAATGAGGAAAGAGGATTACTGAAAACGGTGCAACACTACAGTTCAGGTGTTATGCATGTTTGTAGTGTGGATGTCCAGAGAACAGATTTGAATCACAACAATACCACCTCACCTGGCTGAGGTTGTTGGTGGGCTGTTTTGTACACATTGGGCAAAGGCATCAGACGGACATCAACCCCAGCAGTGTCAAAAGCCTTTAGTGCTCCAGAGCAATAAGATAACCCAGTATGAGGACCCTGTGGGTGTAAAGTTGTGGGAGAGTCAGCTGACCTACCTGTATGAACCCAGGACACAACACCAGTTTCTGTTCCTGACATTCAAAAAGTCTACCAAGTCATGAGTTTATAGCCTAAATTATAAAGGTCAAAAGGGTATTCATTCACCTTGTGAGACATTAGCTGTGTTCCCAAGGATACTTGTCACAGAAGGTGGAAAATGACTGTTGTAGCCAATGTTCCAAACCAGACAAATGATAATGACTGTATTGAGAGTAATTTTTGCTAAAATTCCCACACTTTCCATGTAAAATTCCTAATGCTTTGACTAATGTCTTGTGTAACTGTCTGCGACAGAATGCAGAACCTGAAGCATCATCACCGAACTGGCATCCATTCAAGAGGATTTAAAAAGTCCTGAAACGTAGTGTAGTGTATTCATGCACTGCATGAATGACTTTACGTAATGACTTTAGGCTACAAACACACAGCACTATAGCTAGTGACCATGGCAGTTAACCAGGAAAGACAATTAAGTTCTGCAATATGCTTAGTTACAACCTATGGCTAGGTTACATGTTCCGGATTAGCTAAAACTAAATCGGATTCTAAGAAAGAGCACAGAAACGGAGGTTACATGGTCCATTAAATCCAGTCAGGGATGGGAAGAGTTGCAGAGATCAGAGTGGGGACATGTTTTCAGAGAGCACCAGCCTAACAGGAAGAGCCCAGCAGCTGTGTTTTCAATGTGACTTGTCAGAGGACAGAGACAGTGCCAGCAGAGAACATTAAACATGAATTGTGTGTAAATCTCAACTAGATTGCGCTCATTACCCTGGGGTTGTACTGTAGAGGGAAGGTGTTACAATGTCATGAAACAAAGCTTGGCTGAGAACAAAACATCATTTTACAAATTACTTTTAAATATTTTTTTTATCAGAATTGAGCCAGGCTTTCTTGAGAGTAATGAGCAAACCAAAACAGGAGATTGTAATGCCTTGTAGACCCACACGATTTTCACACCGCAAACGAAAAGGAGAAGTCTGCATTTCACCTGAGATTTACAGTTTGGTCAATGTCCTACGGTTTTAAATCTGTGGTGGATTTGAAATGTCCTCATTTGAAACCGTTCTCTTTGCACCTGACTGGAAATAGGTCAGAGACAAAAGAAATATGCAGGGTCATGGTGAACCATCTCAGTCAGCCCTCCATTGATGTGACCAGATCTCTACAACTTGATAGAATAGAATCCCAAATACAGACCAATTATAGCCTACTCATTAGTCATCATTACCCAGTCTTCTTTCACCATGGTTGTCAGTGGAAGGAAGCAAGGGCCCCTCTGTGAAGACTAGCAGGCAGAGAGTCTCTCATCTCTCATCTTGGCCTGCTGGACTCACCTGACTTAACCCCATGTTGTCCAGATTAACACTAAGAAAAAAGCCTGGACAAAGGAGGTCCAGCAGACAACCCACAAATCATAGGAGCGGACTGGGAGCAACACAGAATGTGAATCACCTTCCTCAAACATCTATTATAGATGGGCTACATTATTCACAGGACATGGAATTAACCCATCACAGATAATATAGTAATATCTGATGTATCGCTCTATACAGGGGGAATGGCTTGAATTGATGCTGCAAAAATCTGCATTAGGCCTTCTGCAATAACAGAGGAGGAGGGTTTCAGGTTGTCAAAAACATGCCAGAATCCCTGGGCCAGGATGATGATCCAGTCAGCAGGATTAGCATTAATTGAACAGTCTTAAACTGAGCTCTGCTGCTTCTGCTACTCCCTTCTAAAGCTCTGACAGTCAGCGAGGCGTTACAATGCACCATCCACATAGAAGACACACACTGTGTCTAGAGATCATGAGCAACCCCCCCCCCCCAATAGTAAAAACCCCTTTCAGAACTCCCTAAGAATCAGATAAGAGGCACGGGCGTTCAAATCATTCTGACAGATCATGGGTCATTTACCTTGTAAAAATAAAAAAAGACCCCAAAGACAGCCAAGTGTGTCCAGGGCAGGTTTTATCAAGCATAAAATTAGAGGGGCATGAAATTGCAGAAAGCAAAAACTAGGGGAATGAGGATGACTCACCAGGCAAAATAGCTGAGCATCGTCTGAAAATTAATGTATAAGGACCCCACTTCTTTAAGTGTTTGATATATCAACCTCATGTTGCACTGTTTGATATCAGAGAAATCCCTGACTGCATCTTTAAAAAAGTATGGTATGTCAGCTTGCCAACTCGCAACACAAGTCTCGATAAAATAGATGAAGCCACACTGTAAACCACAACCAACTCTTTCCTCCAATATTAGGTCTAATGGCCTGACATGTCTCAGCTAATAATGAGCTATACTTTTTTTGCCATAAAACTGCACAACAAACGTGACTAATGGACTAAATTCTGTGCAGATAAAGCAAAGAAAAATGTACTAATGCATGCAACCCAAAGCCGCAGGCACCCTGGCTATGCAGTAGGGACTCCACCGATCAAATCCCTGTTGATCTGTGATGCCTCCTGATCCACCTCCCTCTCTCGTTGATTATTTTACTGCCTCTTCTGTTTTGTCCTGTGTAATTTACCTAGGCAGGGCAGCATTTCCCCTCAATGAGGAAGGTTTGAGGAAGGTGATTCACATTCTGTGTTGCTCCCAGTCCGCCTCTCAGAATGCATGGGAACAAACGTTACGCACTATTCCCCATCTGTCTCCAAAACCCTGTCTACCTCCTCCTCTGTTCACACTCTCCCTGTTTAACACCTCCCTAAGCCATGCCTGTAGCACAGCTTCCCTTTATTAAAAGACAACATCCACACACTCCTCTACACAATCCTGTGATTCCACTCTCAGCAACCTCACTGAGGGGAAACGACTTAAGGATGTGTGCCGGGGACTGACTGCAATAGCAGGTCTCAGGTGTGATTTAACGTCTGTGACCTTAATTGATCTCTCTCCCTCTCGATCCCTCTTCTCACACAAATGACCAACCTCACATTAACCATGATCATCATCATTCAAAGCAGTTGCAAGCAACAAAACATAAACTAGCCTAGAAGAAATCTGTTATGAAAAAGAATGCTAGAATAACTGTTGATAGCCTGTGTGCTCAGCTTGGTAACACTTAACCTCACACTGATCTCCAGTCAGTCAGTTAGACATGTCAACACCATGTAAAAGTATGTGTTAGTCTCAGGCATTAGGCCTCAACGCCATGGATGAATGCCAGGTGGACAGAGAAATGAGAAACGTGAAAGGGCCTACAGTAATGAACCCTGAGCCCAAAATCATACTGTCAATGTGATGACACTACTAACAAACACCCGTCATACCGTGACTACAAACAGTGATAGGCTTAGTTGTGTTTTGATTGCATTGTAGTTCGTTTACATTTCTGAATATTTGATTGTGAAACCAGACAGCTATTAGCATGTGTTGGGCAATCTCTGTTGTTCTAAAGTAAAAATACAGAATTACAAAACCTCAATGTGACATTAGGTAGAAGGACCAGGCCTAAATGAATTTAATTCATAAAAAGAGACAAGGCAGATAACATCGGTGTTACTGTGCTAACGACGCAAATTCAATCTGCAAATTTAGATTTCTTTTAGCGAACCAGACACTCTGGGGAAATAACCCAATTATGTTTTGAGGGAGATTCCTGATTGAGATTTAGGAGTAAAAGAATATGGAATGGACATTTTGAATCAAGTTGGTTCCCGCGTGGCACACATTTAAAATATAAGGGATAAGGGCCTAACACATGCACCCAGACAATTAGCCACATAATCCTGCAAATCTGGGGTAAATAGTCAATAGCAGTAATCTGCTGTGCAACATGAGTCCTAGAAAGCAAGGGTGGTTATTGTGTCTACACAGCAAGGAGAATGTGTTTAGCATGCAAATCAATACAATTGAATTGCACAATGTTGGAAAAATGAGGCATTTTACATCATGGTGCATTAGGTTAGGAGTATAGCCTACTTGCTGAAACCTTTATCATACAGACAGCTCTTGCAAGCAAACAGTATGAGCCTCACAGGGCACAGACATGCTATACAGAATGTTGTTTTTTTTTCATGAAAAACTGTAGAAAATAGACATTTTCTCAGCAATTTTGGTTCTAAGTTTATCATACTGAAGTGAACCCATATGTGCCACATTGTCACATGTTGACTAAGGCTTCAACATATTGTTCTGTTCCCTCAAACTGCATGACAGTGCAGTTCTGTCTATCAATGTTAGCTAGCTATCAATGTAATTGGTATGAAATTGGCCAATTACTTCCTTGACTATCATTTTGGCAGCAACACTGCAGGTTTTGCAACTGTACATTTTAGAATTATAAGGAGGAGAAGCTGCACTGGTAAGCTACCGGTGATGACCAATGCGTTTTATGGGCAACACCCTTGTCACTGGAATAGCTACATTTCATATGAGTTCAATGTCCCTGATAAGTGAAGATTATGTTCTCAATAACAAGTAACATGGTAGATGGCTACATGCACAAAGTAAATAAGACAATAAACACCTTGGACAAGCCGGATGATGTAGCCAGGGCAAGGGGCTGGCAGTCATAGACAAGCCAGACCAGACAGAACATGACAAAGACTGTACCTTGAATTAGCTCCCCAAAAGGTCTGTTCAATAGGCAGTTCATTGTTATATTGGTAAAATAATAGTCTACTATTGTTTAGCTGATTATATGAATTGCGCAATCTCCTAGAAAATTGGGAGCAATGGTTAAGCTTGACGAGTCACTCACAAAGACCCAGCGAGGAAGCAGAGCAAATAAATAACCTCGAGATTTTAGAACCAAGTTATTCTAAATGTGCACGTGTATTGTTTCATGCTGGGGTAGTAGATCCATACGAGCATCGAGAGAACAGTACAGGGGTTTGCTTACTAGCCACCGGTGTCTCCACCTTTTTGGGGGAAGAGTCTGTCTTTGAACTAAGAAACAGGGTGTGATAGGCGCCCTATTCATCTGCTAAAAATAATAAATTAAGGGTCCGAAATCAAGCCACAGTCAGAGACATGTTAGGATAACAAGTGAGCAAATGATCTGCCTTGCTTGGCTGATATTTGTCCACGTATTGCCTATTGTTTACCGTCTCTATGGTAAAGGTGCATGTCAGGATTAGCCTGCTTAGCTGGCTAGCTTTACACAATTCTAGTAAGGTACCCGAGCACCTTCATTGAATTCGTGCCAAGTTGTGTGGCAGCTAGCTAGGTGTGTAGTCCACACAAGAACAAAGAGAGCAAAATAGTTTATACCAATAGCTAGCAAACTTACCCAAAGCTCCGTTCCCCAAGTCATTGCGGACTCCCCTTGTTAATAAACCCCCAGATTGTCAGCGTATTCCCCGCTCAAAACTCGCCAAGGTTGCGTTTCCAATCGTTTGCAGTCGTCTGTGGTGTAGCTACTCCTTGCTCACTCTGGAGGAGCTGTCTGATTTAGCCTTGCTGGAGGAAGTTGGGATCTAGCAGAGGATACAGATAAACGGGAGGTTCAGGTTCTCCAATAACATTTTCAAGGCATGCATATTATTTAGTATTAATTAGAAATCAAGCAAATAATTATATAATTTAAGTAAACACATACAATAATTGAGTTAAATCAAATTAGTTATTCTAGAACTATGGTGATAAAATAATCCCCTTCACACTATTTTTTTTATTTACCAAATTTGATGGGGAGGGCAAGACTTTATGAAGAAAATGTGTCAATCGATACATTTTGTATTAGCTCCTATTAGCTCCTATGTATTAGCTCCTATCATATTAGCTCCTATCGACCATTTGATCAGTTGTCACAACAATCACTTATGGATTATTTGGTTGGAATCATTTGCCTAAAAAGTTAGCCACATTAAGTAATTCATCGTTTATTTAACTCTTACTGTTGAATGAAAAATGATGTAGGACACAAACATTAGTGGGGAATATCAAGGGTCTTTAATGTCACATTTTTAATGAATGACGCCGTAACCTGAGTTCTGTGGTTGACTAACATGCTTGATATTTTTGATTGATTCTTAAATACCGTCATCTAGTGGTATGTATAGGGTATGGTCTAGCAAGATGGGCGCGTTGAAGGATCACTTTTGTTTCCGCCCAGACGTTAATTCGTGTAACACCTAGAAGCGAAGTCCATTTGTAATGGAAATAAACTTGAGATACGTCTAATATTTTACGCAGCTAAACAGTCATGTACAGTTGCCTTTCAAGGTAAGTACTATGGTGCATGTAGTCCAAAGTAGCTAGCTATGTCATATTGCTGAGATTGTTACAAAGCTAGGTAACGACTGCTGCTAGCTAGCTCACAACAGCCAAAATACTGTGATGACCTTTGGCATACTTAGCAAGCTGACGTGCATATTGTAGCTGTGTGTTACTTTGTAACACTGAATGGTGCAAAATAGTTTGCTACACAGGACGTTGGTGGCACATTTAATTGGGGAGGAATGGCTGGAGAAGAATTGGTGGAATGGTATCAAATACATGGTTCCCATGTGTTTGATGCCATCCCATTTGCTCCGTTCCTGCTGTTATGAGCCGTACTCCCCTCAGCAGCCTCCACTGGTCTTCTATGATGTTTACAAATTAGCTACACTGTCAACAAATTAGAAATAACGGGGCGTGTTGTCAATTAGCTAGATTTCCACATTAAAACATTCTCTACATTGTCATTCATTCATTGCTTTTCAGGGGTTTGAGGACCAAAAGCAGACTATGTCCTGGTTATGTCTCCTCTCAGTCACCTCTATGGAACGTTGACCCGTGCACACACAGGCGTCCAGAACGCTGTTTACACATAAGGACATCAGCAGGTAACCTATGGCAACCTTTGGCACACATTCTCTCAGGCCAAGCTAAGCAGCTGCCAGTGGCAGCCTACTTGATGAGCACCAGTGTGCACATAAGACGATTGCCAAGTGCCTTTCCAGTTTTAGATGAAGCCCTTCAGCCAATTCACAATGACGTATTTGAGGCTAACCTACGAAACAGCCAGGCATGCCAAGAAAGGTAGGTCGAAACTCCATACACCTCAGCAATCTCAGTGTATCAACTAGTTTTCCATTTCTGCTGTATAGTATTAGCCTTCTGACCATGGTGGCACTTCCAGGTATATTGAATACATGGAGAAGGTGAAGAAGGGGGGTGGGGAGAATGCAGTAAAGAGGCACACCCAGAGAAACAAGAAGATGTTGGTTACGGACCGTCTTCGCATGCTGTTTGATGACGGATACTACTTTGAGCTGTCTCCCTTCGCTGGAATGGGCCTACCCTATGGAGACATCCCCTCAGCAGGCTGTCTCACTGGTAGAGGGTTCTCTGCTCTGTCAGTGACGGATGTTCTTAATGCATGCTTATCACTCAGAAACTTGAAATATCCAACCTGAAATTTGGCAGCAAGGGAAATGTCTTGTTCCAGTGCATTGTAAAACAATATGTATAAGTAAGAATGAGTTATACTCAGCCTTATTGCTTCCTTGTGCACTTCTTCACTGTTGCAGGTATAGGTAAAATCAACGGGTTGTGGTGTGTGTTTATTGCCAATGATGCTACTGTGAGTGGTGGTACAGCCTATCCCATAACCGTCAAGAAGCAGCTCAGAGCCCAGGATGTAGCTATCCAGAACCGACTTCCTTGTGTCTACTTGGTGGATAGTGGAGGTGCATTCCTTCCTCTTCAGGTATGAACTCAACTCATTGAGATTAATACCACTGATGAATGACTCAATACGTAATTGCTAAGTTTACTCCATCCACAGTCTGAGATTTTCCCTGATAAAAACCAAGGAGGACGTACTTTCTACAATGAAGCCATTATGTCTGCCATGAAGATCCCTCAGGTGAGACAGAAATGCTAAACATCCCATTGAAGACAATCCAAACACAATATTTTCTACCCATGAATGTTGTATCTTACTCCCTCTAGGTATCCGTGGTTTGTGGTTCATGTACAGCTGGCGGTGCATACATCCCCACTATGGCAGAAGAGACTGTGATGGTGCACCGGATCGGGACGATATTCCTGGGCGGACCGCCCTTGGTGAAAGCTGCCACAGGGGAAGAAGTCTCCCCAGAGAATCTGGGTGGGGCCACACTCCATGCAGAGTGAGTGAGTGAGTGGAAAGCCGACAAACTCTCAAGTTCTCTGTGCGATTCACTATACTACTATATCTGCACTAATAGGCTCAAACTTCACCTCCCCCTCCCCGTGCTGTTTCAGAGTGAGCGGCTGTGTGGACCACTTTGCCTCTGTGGAGAAGGAGGCCTATGAAACCACACGTAACATAATCTCTACCCTCAACTTTGAGCTGCCCGAGGAGGACGAGGCAGGGGTGGAGGAGCCTCTACATAGTGTGGAGGAGTTGATGGGTCTGGCCCCACGGGACTATGAACACAGCCTGGAGGTCAAGCTGGTCAGCTCAACACACACTTAAACCAACAGTCACATCTCATGGGGATGTTTTAGAATTACAATTATTCTGTTACTTTTTTTTCTGTTCTTTTTTTCTGGTCAGATCCTGAGTCGGCTGACTGATGGCAGTAAGTTCCAGGAATTCAAGGCTCGATATGGAACAACCCTTGTGACTGGTTTTGCCAGAATTAGCAGGTAAGAGTTGTTGATTGACAGTCTTTAGTCTTGAAGTATTTACCCGACCTCCTTCAATAGTTTAGTAGATTTTATCTTAGAGGTCAGACTTTTACATCTCCCTTCATTATGCATACATTTTAATGTATTTTATTTGCTTCAGAAAGTTGCTGTATATTGGAACCTCTTAAAACCTCTATTTTCCGATAACATTTATTAACTGACACATTTTTGAAGCAGACTGTTTAGTAAAAGAGCATCAGGAGATTAACGGTTAACCCTGTTAATTTGCAAATTAGATTAGTGTGCTTCTGTGTTCCAACCAGTCAAATCTTTCCCTACCTCAACAAGAGTCAGATTAAGATGGGCAATGTTTTTGAATGAGAACACAAGGGAAAACAAGTCACTTCAGCCAGCTTTCATCTGCTTTTACAAAGAACTTCTCTGAGAGCAACTCGTTGCCATGGCAGCGGAATGTTTTAGATGCAGGTTAGCGTTGTTCGTCATTAATCTTGTTCTGGAGGCAGCGCTGCAGAGTGGTCACAAGCTGACAGTCATAAAATCGGATTTTAAACCTAACCCTAACCACACTCCTAATGCCTAACCAAAACATTTACAATATAGCCATGGCAATAAACGTCAACCTGCATTCTAGATCCCAGAGGGTATTTTGATTTTAAACAGGGTATGATGCTCAAACAATTCATCAAGAAATTACTAATGAAAATCCATATAAATCTTGATGAAAAGTTTATTTCACTTTGTGTGTTCTTAAACTCCACTAAAAGTACTAAAATACAATTTTCACAACTGCTGTATGAAGGCAATACATTTTATTCAAGTTTAATGCCTAACTTGCAGTATATTTTTTCTTCAGGCATCAGGTTGGCATTGTGGCGAGCAATGGGGCGCTGACACACAACGCATCATTAAAAGGCAGCCACTTTGTCCAGCTGTGTGACCAGCGAGACATCCCACTGATATTCCTACAGAACACCGTCCCAATGCCAGAGCTGACCCTCTCCCAAACCCAGGTATGGCACTTTTTCAAACAACTGGAATACCAACTCTCCAAAGAGAAAAAAATGGACTCCATTACTCCGAATGTAAAACAAAGCCTGGCGAGGAGGAGCACGGAGAGACCTCTCAATATTATTTTGTAGACGGACACTGCTGTGGAACTCAGTCAGCCATGTTAAATAGGACTATGATTAAAATCAGGTCCTAAAATCAATACAGCCATGTCATCGGGATGTTATGCTCTGTTCTTGAACATGGTTGTGGAATTTCATGTCGGTGTGTTAACAAGTTTCTGCTGGTGTTACTCATGGACCAATCTGTTAACTATGTGTGTGTATGTATCCTCTCTCTACTCTAGGCAGAGACCAACGCCAACAGACTGAAGGCTCAGGGTTCCATGATGTCAGCTGTGGCATGTGCCTCTGTTCCAAAAATCACCATCGTCATTGGGGGATGCCATGGCGCTGAAAGTTATGCTATGGTTTGTGCAATAGTGCCAGCAGTAGCTGCTGTATGAATTTGCCCAGTGCTTACACATCAATTCCCTTATACACTCAGTAGCCAGTTTTAGGTTTTGCTCCTATAGACTGAGTCGCGTGGCTTGTTCTATAAAGCAGACGGGCATTGAGTCAATCAGTTACAGTTCGATTGAACATTAAAATGGACAAAACGAGTGACCTAAGCGACTTTGAGTGTGGTATGATCGCTGGTGCCAGGCGTGTCGGTTCCTGTATCTCAAAATCTTTTCACGATGAATCCTGGTTCCTGTTACTTCATACTGATGGCAGTCAGGATTTGTCGTGAGTGGCATGAGTCTATGGCACCATCCTGCCTGATGTCAACGGCACAGACTGGTGGCGGTGGTGTAATGGTGTGAGGAATGTTAGGTCCCTTCATACCACTTGAGCAACATTTCAATTCCCAAACTATTCAGGCTATTCTGGAGACAAAGGGGTGTCCGACCCAGTACTACCTAATAAACTGTACCTAATAAACTGGCCACTGAGTGTATTTTGAAAATACTAACTAAACGGGTCTCTTTTCTATGTTTTTCTTTATCTAGTGTGGCAGGTCATTTGACCCAAACTTCCTATTCCTTTGGCCCAATGCCAGAGTGTCCCTGGTGGCCCCTGGTCACTCTGCAGCTCTGGCACAAGAGGAGGAGGATGTTGAGAAGATCAATAAGAGGTAAGTCACCCATAGGACCAGTGGCAGTCGGTGCTGTTTAAGATGAGGGAAGACGCACATTTTTTTTTTTTTTTTAAATGAGCATGGCCTTATCTATTACAGTATATTGGATGACAGTTATTTATATTCCATTCACCCAGTTCAATGTAACGTCGTTTAGGCTAATACGTGATACTTGAATTTTCCCTATACCCATCATGAGGTTGCTACTACCTAGCCTATGAATGAAAGTTTACAATGTAGGTGCACAGGTTGAGAGAAATTTGACAGACATTGACACATTCAGTATCGTCTTGCACACTATTGCTTGCATCTAGCTGATCTAGGGTATATGCATTAGTCCAACAGTTGCAAACAGGAGTTTCTAATAGACAGATGCAGGTATGTTTATCCCCGTTTCATTGTTTGCTTTCATTTAAGATTGTTGAAAAAATAATCGTCAGAATTAATGCACCCCTGCTCGCACGCAAACACAGTTCTATTTCATTGCAGCCACATAGATTCAGCATGATCACTTTGATTGTTGTAGTATTCCTTATTGCATCTATGCACTCTCCTCTCACCTTTTCCCTTCGCTTGTGGACTTAAGTGCACAACACATCAGCTGTCTGTGACCAGGCTAAAAAATACTTTCCAAGCCAAACCATCATATCATAACCGCTACACACAGACCATATGTTATATTCAACATAGCTACTAAAACTAACGCATTAGTAAACTCGCTACATTCATGCAGTACATTTTAGCAGTTGCATCGGCAGGCCCCGGTGGCAATAAATGGAAAAAATAAAAACGCTTACCTTGGAACATTTCCAGTGTTGGATAGCCAGCTATCTAACATAGCATCCCTCTGTTTGAGCAGGCTGAACTAGCTAGCTGCATTTGCTAGCTAAATGAAAGTGGGAAAAAAATATTTTTGATTAAATTAATATGTTCAGAACTGTTAAACTATTGTCTTTCTCTCCCTTTTGAGTCATCTACTCACATTTTATGCACTGCCATGCTTTAAATACTAGATTCATCCTTTGATTGGGTGTACTAGAACTCTGACAGGTTGGAAGACATCCTATGGAAGTTGTCATAATTACTGTGTAAGTCTATGGAAGGAGTTGAGAACCACAAGCCTCCTAGGTTTTGTATTGAAGTTAATGTACCCAGAGGATGATGGAAACTAGCTGTCCTCCGACTACACCATGGTGCTACCCTACAGAGTTGAATTTTTTTTATTGAACCTTTAACTAGGCAAGTCAGTTAAGAACAAATTCTTATTTACAATGACGACCAATTGTGAGCTGCCCTACGGGGCTCCCAATCACGGCCGGATGTGACAGAGGCTACTGCAGAACTTAATTTCAAAACAGTGTTTCAATTAACTATTGGTGACATGAATTTATTTAGTATAGTTTTATCTAAAAGCGATCACTTTAAAACATTTCTGAAATTCACTGAGGAGCCTGCACTGCACAGTACAGTCTTTCATACAGGAATATGATTGGTTGTGGATGTTAACAGGAGTGTTTATCCTTCTAGGTTGGAAAAAGAGAGCTCTGCATTCTTCTCGTCTGGCAGACTTTGGGACGATGGAGTGATTCTTCCCCAGGACACGAGGAAGGTAAATAACATAAGCATTTAGCAGATTTTATACAAAGCAACTAAGGCACACAGGACCAGGATTGATTTTAAATCTCTGTAGAATCACAACTGCCACTTAAGGTCACACAGTCCTGGCTTGTCCTCACTGACTGGAAGCAGATTTTGCGGTTTACCATGCACATGTGGGGAAAAAACACTTACGTAATGGCATAGTTTAGTTGGCTGTGGCCATCAAGTTGTTATTCTTGAGAATCTCTTCGCCTTTTGAAAGTAGTGTTATTGAATGCTACTTGGTAGGTTATTCATTTTTTAAAATACAGAAAGTGTTGCAAGTCGTTATCAGTTTACACATGACCATTACATTTTCTTTCTCATTAGGTTTTGAGTGATTGTCTGAAAATCATCAAACAACAGGAATATCAACTCTCCAAAGAGAAAATAAGGACTCCATTACTCCGAATGTAAAACTTTTTTTACAATTGTCTTTTAGAAAAAGGTATTAAATCTGACTAAATGCCTTAAGGCCCTAATTACCTTAACAATGAAGTGCTGATCACAGAAACAAACATTGGAGATTTGTAATAACATATGTTTATTTGTAATGGCATTGAATAAAAGAATGTGTAAATAACTTGAAACATAGAAGGAAAAACAATTGTCGTGTGTTAATTCTTACATAGTGCCTTCATACCCCTTGACTTATTTACACATTTTGTTACAGCCTGAATTCAAAATGTATTAAATACCCATCTACACACAATACTCAAAGGGAAAACATGTTTTTGTAAATGTATTTAAAAATAAAATACAGAAATCTCATTTACATAAGTATGCACTCCCGAGTCAACACATGTTTGAATAACTTTGGGCAACGATTACAGCTGAGTCTTTCTGTATACATCAAGAGTTTTGCTCTCCTAGATTATACAATATTTGCACATTTTAAATATTCAAGTTCTGTCAAGTTGGTCGTTAATCATTGCTAGACAGCCATTATCTAGTCTTGCCAAAGATTTAAGGCGAAACTGTAATTAGGTCACTCAGGAACATTCAATGTCATCTTGGTTAGCAACTCCAGTGTTTATTTGGCCTTGTGTTTTAGGTTATTGTCCTGCTGAAAGGTGAATTTGTCTCCATGTCTCTTGGAAAGCAGACAACTAGGTTTCTCTAAAAAATTTAACTCCCTAGTCCTTGCCGATAAGCATACCCATAACAAGATGCAGCCAGCACCATGCTTGAAAATATGGAGTGTTACTGGTGTTGGATTTGCCCCAAACACAACACTGTATTCAGGATTAAGTTAATTTATTTGCCACATCTTTTGCAGTTTTACTTTGTTGCAAACAGGATCCATGTTTTGGATTCATTTGATTCTGCCCAGGCTTCCTTTTCACTCACTTAGGTTAATGTTTCTCCATCAGTTCTATCACAGCCTTTAAACTCGGTTTTAAAGTTGCCATTGGCCTCATGCTGAAATCCTGAGCAGTTTCCTTCCTCTACGGCAACTGAGTTAGGAAGGACACTTGTATCTTTGTATGACTGGTTGTATTGATACACCATCCAAAGTGTAATTAACTTTACCATGCTCAAAAGGATATTCAATGTCTGCTTTTGTTTTACCCATCTACCAATAGGTGCCCTTGGAAAACCTCCCTGGTCTTTTGATTAATATGTTTGAAATTCAAGTGCTCGACTGAGAAACCTTAATGTTACACTATTGCACACAGGATGAGTACATGCAACTTGTGACACATTTGGGGTTAACATTGATGTAACAATTCAATTTAATCTATTTTAAATTCAAGCTGTAACAAAATGTGGGAAAAGTCAAGGGGTGTGAATACTTTGAAGCCATTGTACATGGTTCCATTAAAGCTAATGAGCACTAGGCCTTTAGGTCTGAGTTTATGACAGATACAACACTTGACCAAAAGTATGTGGAGACCTGCTTGTGGAACATATGGAGTTGGTCACCACCATGCTGCTATATCAGCCTCCAGTCTTCTGGGAAGGTATTCCACTAGATGTTGGGGACTTGCTTCAATTAAGCCACAAGAGCATTAGTATGGTCTGGCACTGATGTTGGGCAATTAGGCCTGGTTTGCAGTCAACGTTCCAATTCATCCCAAAGGTCTTCAATAGGGTTGAGGTCAGGGCTCTGTGCAGGCCAGGCAAGTTCTTCCACACCGATCTTGACAAACCATTTCTGTATGGACCTCGCTTTGTGCACAGGGGTGTTGTCATGCTGAAACAGGAAAGGGCCTTCCCCAAACTTGTAAGCACGGAATCATCTAGAATGTAATTTTATGCTGTAACGTTAAGATTTCCCTTCACTGTAACTAAGGGGAACTAGCCCAAACCATGAAATAGCCACCGACCATTATTCCTCCTCCAAACTATGCATTGGGGCAGGTATAGAGTTCTCCTGGCATCCTCCAAACCCAGATTTGTCCATCGGACTGCCAGATGGGGAGGCGTGATTCATTACTCCAGAGAATGCAGTTCTTGTGCTGACGTTGCTTCCAGAGGCTGTTTGGAACTCGGTAGTGAATGTTGCAACAGGTGTTTTTTACGTGTTTCAGCGGTCCCATTCTGTGAGCTTGTGTAACCTACCACTTCACGGCTGAGCCGTTGTTGCCCCTAGACATTTCCACTTCACAATAACAGCAGTTCACCGGGGCAGCTCATAACAGGGCAGATATTTGACTGACTTGTTGGAAAGGTGGCATCCTATGATGGTAGGATGCCCCATTGAAAGTCACTCAGCTCTTCAGTAAGGCCATTCTGCCAATGTTTGTCTTTGGAGATTGCATGGCTGTGTGCGATTTTATATACCTTTCAGCAACGGATGTGGCTGAAATAGCCGAATCCACAAATTTGAAGGGCTGTCCACATACTTTTGTACAGTGTATATCACAACATTGATTTTGAAACTAAGCCACGAACAGGTTACATCAGTTATAGATAGATAGATATATATTTTTAAAACATTCCCAACAAAGGTTATAGTATTATTATTGTCCCTTTCTCCTGTGGAGTGGTATTGTAGATGTGTTTGAGAATGTAGTCCTAAGGCTTGTACATTCCATGGAAGGTGACAGGGATGATGACCTCCACCTCAGCCCGTGCGATCTCTGTCAGGTCTCTGGCATTGAGGATGAGGAGATACCCTGGCCTCTGGTCTGCTCCAGGGTTCACCACGATGCTCAACAACACCCCTAGGAAGAGGGAAAAGAACAGTGTCACATCTACAAAAAGAGAGTCCTCCCACCTCAACTCGTATCGCACCTCAAGTTGTATAGTATTGGTATGTCGGCCTTTTACATCACACTAAGGTGGATCCTGCTTAGGTAAGTCATGCTACCTGATCAGTTAAAATGTTGAAGACCACAGATTGTGCCTCCTGTCTATCATATTATAGAATCCCTCTGTTTACCGTCATCTTCCTCCACAGAATCTGGGGTCTGCACAAAGATGGGCTCTGAGGGGTAAGAGTCTGGCTCCTGCCACACCCACGTATCCTTAGTCTTCACGTTCAGTTTGCAGATCTAGAGCATGACACAATCAAAAACGTACTCCCAGAATGACCATTAGCAGATTAGTCTAATCATAAACCTAATCATCAGACTTGGCTAATGCATCACCAGCGTTCCTGTCTGCATGCTCTACTCACCCTGTCAGGGATGAAGTGGTTCAGGCCCAGTCCATAGGCATAGCTGTAGTTCTTCCCAGAGAATTTACTGTAGTTGATCTGAGGGAACTCGAAAGCTACAATGATAAAGGAATTCAAATGACTGATTTAATCGAATGAGGAAAATCTTTTGACTGATGATATGACAGATATTTAGTGGCATTAGATGGTATAAGAATAGGGGAGCTCTCAAGGTTTAATGAAACAAGCTGCGTGTGTTACCTTGTCGTGGTCCAGAAAACAGAACCTCAGGCTCCAGCCAGATGGTTCCATCGCTGCGCATCACTGCAGTGGCTGTGGTGTACGGAAGGGATATCAGATTCTTCCCCTGTTCCTCCTGCAAGTTCAAGTACAAACAGGAAAAACTTAACTGATTTAGTCCTCCTCTATCCTGAGAGGATAACATCAAAGCAGTAATAACTCCTTACTCCAGAAATGACAAGATTAAGGCCACGACACTTACCTTGTGGACGTCCATGGGCAGAACGTATCGCCGGACCTCTGGCTGAGGTGCCCTCATAGCAGCTTTCTTCACTTCCTCCCAGTTCTCCCGCAGGTTGGCCAGATATAGGTAGTTGTAGACAAACTCATGACTAAAATTGAACAAGAGAAAGAGGCGCTGGATAAGTGTCTTGTACATATGTTCTTCTCAAGTCACTACAACAACTGGTCAGTATTCACCCTTTCCAAGTACACAGGTCAACAACGATGAAGCCATCGTCCTCATAGCTGTTGATATGATGGAAGAGATTGAAGGCAGAAGTCCTGAATTTATGCTCTATGTATTCAGCTGGGTCCTTTGTAGCCAGATGGAACCATGTCTAGATGAAAATGGATACTGTTAGCTAGTGTTGAAGATTATTTTAGTATCAATAAACATTGAAATGCTAACAGCCCTTGAATACAGTTTGATAAGTGGTTTAGGTGTTCCTTTACTTACGCCCATGGTTTCGTTTGACTCAAAGCAATCCATGTAATTTGTGCCCCAGATGCTCCAAGCGGTCAAGAATTTTAGAAGGTTTATCTTCACTGGAGTCTCAACGAAGACAAAGTAGTTTTCTGTCATTCCAAAGCTGATGGAGGATGCAGGAAAAGTATTTTAATACATTTAAATGTGCAATAATGTTACAAGGAAGAATGTGAACTCCAGGGGCCTAGTTATCCAAAAGTTAACAATCAAGTAAATTATTTGTCTGTTCTATTCCTATTCCTTGAAAACTGTATCCTGACAATCAGCAATGTCACTAACCTGTGAACATAGGAGGGCTTGAATCTCTCACTGCTGGGGAGCTGCACAAGAACCTTGGACTTTGCAATGGGATCGGACTTGTCTGAAAACAAGAATCACAACCAGATAGCCATTTGATTTAGGGACATCTCACTTCCAGAATATAGTATCAATGCTGTATACAGAACAAACCTTTCGGTGTGGGAGGAATTTTGACAATGTTGTAGGCCAGTGACATATTCTTCCCAAAACAGTTCCCAATGTTGTACACCGTTCCATCACTTTCAATGTGTGGATGAGCTGTCACTCCATTGACCGAGAGGTAGTCACACAGGTCCACCTGGAGAAAGAGTTTGAGAGACTTTCTTTGTGACTAGAGTTCTTATGTTCACTCAATCTGATGTCAGCCAGAGGGAGCAGCACATACCCTTTTCAGAGTCTCCAGTGTGTCTGGGTCGACTTTGGTGATGTAGTTGGTTTCTGTGCAGGCATAGAAATCCTCACCAACAGGGTACACGTTCACTAAGCAATTATCTGTCACCTCAATCCCTTTGAAGTAGGTGAAAAACCTACAAAGACAAGAATGGACCATTTGAATGTTGCGTCTAATAACTAAGTCATGACACATGAGTGTTTAACTTGATTATCATAAAATGATAGCAAATCACCTTGAGAATATATTTTTGCAAGGATCTGGGTAGGCTGCTGTTCCAAACTCCGTGATGACCACTCTTTTCTCTGTCATGGCTCGCACATAGGCATCTGTTTTGACAAATCTTTAGAGAAACAGTAGTTAAAAACAATAATTACAACCAATATAATTTAAACATGTAGCTTGGAACATACAGATTGGGAATCGATAGGCCCACTTCTGTTTCAGCTCTTTCCAAAGCTTTTGAGAGCAGCAGTAGGTCACTGTGTTTTAGTATTCACTGTTTTAATGAGAAACAGTCCTCACTGAGGTTTCTCAAAACATTCCAGTCAAATTTATGGGCCGAGGGGAACATTTCACAAAACTACACAACTACCACCAGTGTGTAGTGTAAAATTGCATGCCCTCATAAAATATATATTTTACTACCTCACGGTTGTAAAGTGTTACACATCACTGAAGTCAACATCAACACAGAGGGGCTTACTTCCGATAGTATGTCACATGGCCGTTCTTTAGGTCAAACTTGTGCATGAGGGCCTGGCCATCAAAGAGGTGGTAGAAAGGTTCCGCCCCCACCTCAAACAGGCCAGGTCCAAGACGCAACAGACTGCCGCTCAGCCATTCTGGGATCACACCTGAACAGAGCATGAAATGATCCATGTTACCCTGTTGTGCTCATAAAACCCCAAACCTTCGCTTGTAAACCAAAGGGTAGTGGAGTCTCAGATCTGTTCCTCACATACCTACAACCACAGCAGGAATAGGCTCATTCAACTCTTCACATGTCTCAAAGATTTTCTTGTAGCCACCAGCCGGATGCTCAATTCTGAAAACCAAACAAAATTACTCCAAATAGAAACATCTATTCACATGAAATCCTAGGCTGCTGATCCAAATAATATTTTCAGACCTAAAAAACACTATTACATTATTGCCTAAATTAAGTTTTAGTTCAAAACAAAAAAATACAATCCGAGACCAGAACACACATGTTCAACTGCTTTACACTAGCATGCAGCAAAAAAGTCATGCGTGAAAAATGCTTTGATCTAAAAGCTTTGCACAAGAACAGTTACACAACTTACATACTCCTGTCAGTTATGAAAAATATGCAAAGAGGTAGTTTACGCACCAACTTATATTCTTGCATGGGGGAAAAGTTGAAGCTAAGGAAAATGTATGAAAGGAGTTACTCACCGACTAACCATTTTCCTATTGACAGTGTGTAGGAAATCAGTCTGAACTGTGGAGTGATCAGCAGCCTTTATAGACACTGTTAGATTCCCAGGCAGAGCGCTGGGAGTTTGAGAACCTCCCCCCAAACCAATCAGAGGTCTCTGAAACAAGAATCCCTTTGTACCCAGACCATTCACTTTTCCATGTACTTTTAACCCACCGCCCTAATACTCCTCCTTCAGGAATTTCTCAGCGTAATTAAGACCAGAACCACATTTGCTAACCTGAGCCCACCAACATACCTAAATCAAGAGAAAAAACAGGAAAGTAATGTACTTCATTATGCAATATCTTTCTAGCTCCCACAGTATTTAGAACTAAATTGGATGGATTTCAGATGAATTTAACTCAAATGTTTTACAATAATCTGTGTAGGCACCCACACAGAGGGTGTTTGTTGTGCACGTATGATTAACTGGGGGTCTTTTCTTTATCCCGATCTAGAGGGATAAAGGTCAGAATCAGAGGGACATGCAAGTTATCATCTTCAGTTGCAATGAGCTTAGAATTCTAACAGCAGAGCTCTGCCACATTCACCATGTGTAGTGCAAAGATACATGGAATTCTGTGTCAGAGTTAACACTGTCTCTCCCTTCTGGTGCCAGACAGACAGTACAAGGACATGGAGGTAAACAAATCTGATTAAATAAACACCACCCTAGAACACTAATAAAGGCAAGTACATTTGCACAGTTCGTAAAGAGGATTTTGTTTTACAGTTGAACACTTTATTTTCAAGAACGTTGCATAGTAAACAGATGTTTTGCGGGGAAATAACGATACAAGTCAAAGGGTAAACTGATATGTCATTGATGGCTCTTCCTTTGAGGTTAGGTATCCAGCTATAAAGAGGTATTGAGAAAATGCATCTAAATAAGTCCAAAAGTCTCCCTTTTAGGTTTAATACTTCATAAATGGCAGTAAAAATACATTTGTCAAGTATATATATATATATATATATATATATATATGAACCATTATATTGACTAGTCTAAACTACTGTTCGTTTAAAAATGACAGAAAATAGTGCAAAACTTCATTATCCCAAATGGCTGAACATAACTAGCCAGGAAATAAAGAAAAACATCCCACACCAAAAATATACAATAAAGTAGTTTGAGCTCAACTTTGAGAATGTTAATGGAATAAAAATACAGAGAAGTGACAAAACAAACAGAAAAACATGAACAAAGTTCAATTATAAGCATTTCATACAACCCTATGAAAAAAAAAAACTAGGTAGACTAATTTTATTATTAATCTTAACAATAAAACTAATCCCTGAAGGTTTAAATTCCGTACATTGATGTCAATCGGAGTGTATAAATCTGGATCAACTTCAAAATAAAGAAAATAAAGAATCGACTCCCAAATTGTCATTTGCTTACAGCTTATACTCCCATACGAGGGCATCATCAATCCCGAATAAATTATTTGGTGCACTAAAGATACATACTGCAGTATTTAGAAATTACACACACAAAAACATGACTTAACATAAAACATGCATAATTCAACCCTAAAGAGAAATGTTATAGTTGCAGTCTAAATTGTGGTGGTCCCCACAGTAGTTTCCTCCCACCTTCCTACATTTAGCTGCCAGGTCTAGTTTCAAGCAACAAAAATATTCCACACAAACAGTTGCATCCCAATTGTACCTTCAATTTCTAATTCCAAAAGCTTTTGGTTTTTTCATACTTATCAGCATTGGAGGTTTGATCTTTGGTTTATCTTCAAAAAGCTGCGCCTCGCTCGCAGTCGTTGGAAATCGGCGAGCGTAAATGTCTGTATACTGCCTCTGAAACTGATGATACAAAAATGTATTAGCTTGGGGGGGGGGGGGGGGGGGTGTAAATTGTACACAAATGTGCAGTGAGATTACATTTGTACATTTGAGTAATTTAGCAGAGTCTTGAGTGATTTACAGGTGAGTGCATTCATTTTCGTACTGTGTAGTGAGATAAGAGAATATTAAGAAAGTGGTCACACAACATGCCGTCTAACTTGTTACCTGCTTGAGCTTCTTCTTCTTATCCTTTACAGACATGTTCTTGTCTTTGACCAGGCTCTCCAGCAGGTCAGCGATGGCAGCCTGGGACACACTCAGCTTCTGCTCCTCAAACTCCTCGGTACTGATCTGTCTGCAGAAGGAGTAGATGGGCATGGGGGCCTCCACACCACCACTACCTGGGTAGGTTATCTAGAGGAGGAGAGGATAGTCACACTTTCAACACGTTATGGTCTACTTTCTTTAAAGGTAGACTCAGCGATATGACATAGATACATAAAGTAAATAGAATAGTGGGTCAATTTCCACAACTAAGAGCATTGAAGCACAAGGCTAAATTTCGCCGCTGTTTTGGTCCTGTAGCTACCACATTGAAAACAGGGTGAAGGGGACCCCTTGCACATGCACAGATACTGTGTGACCAGGAAATCTTGCATCTTGCTCATCGCAATAGCTAGTGTTGCTCATGGCAACGTCATTTCATTGCGTCTACCTTTAAAATCTATGAAAATTATATTTCATGACAACTCACGTAACCAACTACGGTATATAATAGATACCTTATAAGAGTGACAGTATTATACCTGTACTTTTCTGAGGTATACCAGGTGGTCTCGGACAGCGTTCTGCAGATAGACTGGCACCTGGAGTATCTCCTGGTGGTGATCCATGAGGAAGGAGACCAGTCTGGTGGCCAGAAGCTCATCCAGGTCCACCTCTTCCTCACAGCCCAGCACACAGCGGGAGAACGTATGGACCATCTGGAAACACAATGGGATTGAATAATGGAGTTATGAGGATATGTTCAAATCATCACGCAGAATTGTAAAACCTGTGTTTCTCTCAGCCCTCACCAATGTGCGTGTTCCTATGGCGTCATGGAGCCGAGGCATGTCCACATTCTGACTCATCCGGGAGATCATTCTCATCAGCAGCTGGAGCTTCCTCCGGCTGGCAGGGGGCAGCAACAGGGTGCAGAGCTGCAGAGCCTCAATGGCCACCCGCTCCAACTGAGGCTGGAGGAGACCTTCACATATACACAATCACACGACTGTACACTGGAATGGCATGTATTCAACCCTTGATATGCATCAGATCAAAACAATGCATACACACCACTAGGACTTGAGGCTAATGAAATGCATTCGAGCGGATTAAGCATCTGTGTGATTTCACTTGGAAGATTAAATCAATGTTATATCTTAATGGCAAAAAGCCCTTGCTTCTCTACAGCAAGAACTGCATTAACTATGTTACATTTAAAAACTTGTACACGTCATCATTAAATGTAATTGTATAGGCATAATACTTTAAACAGGGCCGTTTAAAGTTCTGGAAAGTATCCAGATGATTACAATTGAAATGCCTGCAGTGATAACCTTCTCTTAAAGGACAATTAGAGTCTCACCCCATATTAGTGCAAGCCCAATGAGCAATGTTAGGCCAGGTGTTAAGACATGCAAAAGCACAAACACAAGCATGCAGATGTAGGCTTACTTTGCTCGGAACTCAGACGGCGTGCATAAGTGAACACAGAGGGCAGAGCAAAGGTTGGCCTGGACAGGTCCAGAGAGCTCTGACAGCGCCTGCTAACAGAAGGCCCAGCTCTGAGGTCTCGGAGGTCCATGCTGCTGGCCCTCAGGTTAAGCAGACTGGGACCCCTCAGGCCAACAGTGGAGGAGGAGTCTGGCTTCACGGTGATCTCTGCTACAGGGGCGTTAATACTGAAACAGCTGGCAGACATCCCTCTGTGCTCAGCTATATCCAAACCGGTACCAATGCTCCTAGGGCGCTTGGGCTTCTGACTGACTGAGAGGTTGTCCATTGGTAGCGAGATGCCGCTTCTGGCACCCTCGCTTTTGGAGCTGTGAGTGCTACCGTCTACAGACATCATACCTGAACTGGTGTTGCAACTGGGAGTTGCCATGGTGACAAAGACTTGGGGTTCAGAGTAAGGGTAGCTGTCTAAAACAGACAGAGAGTCAGTTTTATTCTGAGGTGGGGTGCTGTACTTGCTGCCACTGTTACTTTTGCAGGACACCAGACTCTCTGTAGACTGGAACAACTTGTGTTGGGTGCATGAGTCAGACTTAGCTGATTCATCCAGGATTCTCTCCAGGGAGCAACTACTGGGTCTTTTGAGCCTAACTGATGAGGCTCCACTGCTCTCTGACCGTACAAGACTCGGAGAGTTGCCTCCCAGGACATCCCCGGAACTGGCCCTTCGGCCTGTCAGACCCATCTGGGGGACCCTCCCGGCACAGCCCGTCTTCAGAGCTGCAAACGTGGACTGGGCCTTTGAACTGAACACCTCTCTCATTGGTGAGTCGCCCTCTTCAAAAGCCTCTTTCCGAATTAAGCTCAACAGCAGACATTCCGTTGATTTGAACAGGTTAACAGCACCTTTCATGTGAGGGTTTTTTGCAGGCTGGGGGTAGCTGGGATCCTCTTGGTTTTTTCGCTTTCCTCTTTGAGTTTTAGGAGCCACAATGTAGCCACATAAAACTAGCAAGAGACCAGACAAAAACAAAAACAACACTTGTGAAGCCAGCAGGACATAAACAAGGGAGTTGGCACATTGTGGGGAAAGGGAATAGCTAATTGGACATACATGAGTTAGTTATAACAAATGTCACAGTCACAGCCACAGAACAGTCGAGTCACATCCTCTGTTAGGAGGGAAATAACAACCAGTTGCAGTTTCATGCTGCTTGTATTGGATCTGGTCAATCTTTGTTCAGTTGCAGAGTGGAGACAAGACAAACTAAATCTTATCAAATAGAGCTCTTATAAAAAAAATTGAAATTTCATATAGAAGGATGAATACTAGTCCAGTAAACTTTAAAACATTTGCCTGAATTCAATAACCACACCTGAGATTTGTCCTCTACTTTAACTTGTAAATAACTGCAAATGTTGATAGCTAAGTTGCAAAAGATGGGGAAATTACATTATAGGTTAATTCAATCCAGGTTTTAGTAACACTTTAGGTTAGAGGGGAACAGGGAAACCCCAAAAATTAAGTTTGTCAAAGCATTTCACCTCATGGTCATTTATGCATTCAATTTTAAAGCTTGCAAAATGCATACATACCCAAGATGTTGACAAACAACTCATAGTACTCAAATGTAAGAAGTGGCTGAGGGAGGCTGTAGAAGTAGTCAGAGACGGTTTTAAACACATCCCTCTCAAACCCAGGATAGGATGGCTGGTTGGAATCATACTTCGGCCCTAGAAAGGGTTCAGTGACATTTTTTAGATGTTGGTCTGAAAACATAGCTCTCCTATTGAGAGCCTAGTCTTGTTTTGTGTGAGGTGAAATCTATTTCTCAATACAATATGCCACTAAAACTGTTGAGTAAAATCTTACTTACAGTTTGCAAGACATTTCATTGCAGACAAGACCCAGTGTGGGAGGTCATCTGTGGAGAAAAGGCTAATAAATGACCATGCATCTTACATTTTGCGTACATTGTGTACAGATATAAATCAGAGAAAGAATAGGCTATACCAGTCTTGTCCTCAAGTGTAACAACCCCATGCTTGTTCACATTGGTCATGTTGTACACAATGTTTTGAGAATTGATGTGTCTTGGATCCAAAACATCCTCAAGCGCAGTCAATCCCAATGTTTTCTGAAGGCTGAAGGAATAAAGAGGCAATGGAATAAGGATCTACTCATTAAAATGAGTAAGAATTATTTAAAACAAATGAAGAGTGAATCTTACTGTGTGAGAGTGATGCCTCTCCAAACATCCTGAATATCTTCCTCTGTTAGTGCTCTGGCCTGAACCACTTCAATCACAGGCTCAGTCTCCATATCTTGTTTTGATGGATCCACATTTTCCTGTGAGAAACAATTTCTCAGTCAATTATGCGGGCAAATCATACCGGGGGCACAATAGGGGAACATTTTCTAAAATATCAACAATACTTACTGTAGTCTCCTTGCCAGGTTTCTTGGAAGTCCTACATTTGAAGAAGCCTTCCTTTTCTTTCATTGAGAAACTCTTCTTTACTGATGCAGGCCCTGACACAGGTGGGCGATAGGGAATTGGTTTCAAAGGAGATGTTGAAGCAAACCTAGGACAGCAAAGGTGAAATACTACAATTATTTCAATGAAACACCCAAAAAGATTACTTAGGCCAGAGATGGTAGAGAAAGCGAGACATCCCACTCCCTCATTCTTTCGGGATGGGATCGCACTGGTCTGCTTATTGCCCCCACCCCACGGAGGGGGTGCCCCAGAGATTGTAGAGAAAGGAGTCATCTCCCTGGCTCAATTTCTGGTGGGCAGGAATAATACACATACGACATGTTTTAACGTGACCACATCCCCGAGTAAGGTACAGCCGTAGGGCACTCCCATGTTAAATTGCCTACTTTAAGCATAAGCCGACAATGTCTATTCTTTTATTGTATCATTCTATAAAAATTGTGGAAATTCTTGGTTGGTCATCTAACATACTTCCATGTCGTCTTAATCAACAAACTACATCATACCTAAAAACACTTTCATTCTAGATGTAAAATTGTTCAATGTGATTTTCTGGATTTTTTTCCCTCATTTTGTCTGTCATAGTTGAAGTGTACCTATGATGAAAATTACAGGCCTCATCTTTTTAAGTGGGAGAACTTGCACAATTGGTGGCTGACTAAATACTTTTTTGCCCCACTGTATAGGCCAGCCAACAAGAAGCAACTCTTTCAAATAACTACAGGTAGGCAAAAAGTGGAAGTAGTTACGCGACTAGCGAATTAGAGCGAGACTAACTTCTCACTAGCCAGACAGCTAACCAACGGGCGAAAAAACTAGGTGTTAACAAACAATGACAAATATAATGTGACATCTTTTCTGTAAGTGTTAACAGGTCGGGTAGCAAATTAGAGTTGAAGAATAAGTATCATGCAAATAATTTGTTGTGATAGCCAAGTATGTTAATATCGACAAGACTGAAAACATTATTATTTTTTTTTTTTTTAAGTGTCAGTTTGCTTAGGATGATGCCAAAGTTAGGCTAATTACATGGG
Organism: Oncorhynchus mykiss; assembly: GCF_057628025.1. Lineage (NCBI taxonomy): Eukaryota > Metazoa > Chordata > Actinopteri > Salmoniformes > Salmonidae > Oncorhynchus > Oncorhynchus mykiss. Next base: position 69,507,020 of record NC_143026.1, on the reverse strand, counting down.
AGTAACCTACCCGGAGGCGTGGTCACCTTAAGCCACACCTTTGCAGAGTGTCTATAAATAGACCAAATCCAGCTATGTTCACAGGAGAGAGGGAATGCCCATTTATATGCTGGCTTTGGTCTACATTTTTTACAATGGTAAACAAACAGCCTGATTGAACTATTTATCCACCATCTAGGATTTAGGATACCTGTAGAGATGGCTGTTGTCTTCCAAATCTTCTGAACCCCATCTGCCCTTCACATCCTCGATCACATGATTTTTGAGGAACTTCTTCAGCAGTTGGATAGTCTGTTGTCTGGTGACATCTGGTCCAAAATTACTATTGTACCTGAGCAGTTCGTGTAGCCAGTCGACAGCTGCTATGGCAGTAAAACAGTTCCCATATACTCTGAAGTGTTGACGATGTTTCCGCAGAGGCATCCCTGCCTTGAATAGCTTTGTGACTTCATTCCACTGCAAATTAAATTGTACTTACAAATTAAATTGTACTTACTCTACCGGCTGTCTGAGGTTTGTCCAATTTTGTATTCAGATTTCAATATATAAAAAGTTTATTTTTCCTCCACCCTCCCCCGATTCAGAATATCCCATTTTTATTGTCATGGCATGCGTGGTTCAATAGCTACTGACGAGCAAAAACCGAATATCTTATGTTAAACTGACTTTACCTTGGTGCCAAACCATATACATACCACCTCTCTAAAAAGTATTTCATAAGTAAATTGTCTCAAATTTCGAGCCGCTGAAGTACAAACCCCACAAACAACCTGTAGAGTATGTTACAATTGTATTGAATTCAACATTCTTACTCTTACTAAGGAACATTTACACGATTTCACACAAATGTTTTCAGAATGTATATGAACTGTATCACAGCCGGACTAGTTTTACGCCAGTGTTTGTAAACAAAATAACACTTCATAGAACTATAAATGTAACACTATATAGACAAAAAAAAAATGTTAAACGATCAATTTGGTATAATAGATAGTCTTTGCATCCATTGCTCTCAAACTCTAGGCTGTGAACGTTTAGAAACGTCAATCACCGCTTGAGATTTTGGATTTCGAAACATATCTTTCAGCAGAAATAAATAATAATTCAAATAAAACAGATACACTTACTGTAGCAGTTTTGCACACTTCCATACAGCTATGGGTGACTCCATCCAACAAAACTACCCTCCTGCTACACTTCCAGAATTACGCATACACACAGGTGGTGGCCCCGTCTTCCACAAGTGCTGTAACATTTAGATATGGCCATGTGGGACTTCTATTTTCATGATTTATCGCCGAAATTGAAGTTATGGTCCTAGCTTCCAAAACCATACCTAGTGTTAATTTTCTGATTGTTAAGAGCCCCAGCGTTCAAATTTCCCCCATACAGAAGGACACCTTCATCCAATGACTCGTAACGTTATGTGTAATGGAACTGAGAGTCGTGATCAAGGGCTACCATAGTTGTCTATTCATTTGAGAGTGGTTACAATTCTCCAGCACCATCTCTCATATTTCTACCGAAACAGGGGCGGGGAGTGTTTCAACTACTAATTGCTGATGTGATATCATCCTGACGTCAAATCAGAATAGGAAAACGATCAGGGATTCGTCAAATCAGAATATGAAAACGATCAGGGATTTGTCACTAACTAGCTAATCCTCGCTAACATATTGCTGGCCTAAAATATGTAAGGCTGTCCGACTCTGGAAAAAGCAACACCGATAACAGACAGCGTTACATTGTGAGTGATCTGCACAGTTCTAGCCAGTTTGCAGCATAGCTAACGTTAGCCAGTCAGACAGCCAACCAACCCACCAAAGTTGCAACATACTAACGTTAGCTAACTAGTCAGCCTATTTGCCCAAATTACAGCATTACAGCATAGGTAACTAGGTTGCCCAATTTACACCATAACTAGTTCGCTCGTTTGCCCAAGTTGCAGCATTGCTAGCATCGTAACACTAGTTAACGGTTTAACGTTCGCTAGCTAACTTCACAACAAGAACAAGTGTACAAGAAAAGCTTACCAGTTTTGTCGCCCTATAAGGCCCAGGAGTGACAATATGAGAACTCATCATATTGACGCTAGAATCAACGTGCAAACAACCCAAATTATTGTAGTTTGTTGGTTATCGGTGCCACATTGTCGATGCAGCGACCAGTGGCATTCCACACTGTTTAAAATTACGAGCTTTCTTCTGGAGGCAGCTGATTGGACTACATCTTTGTCATGTGACTATTCATAAGGCTGGTGGACAAACGACACAAACGAGTACCGTGAGATCAAAACAAATAGGCGATACTTTTGGCGAGACTCATTAATGATTACGCAAACTCAGGCAACAATCTATGTCATTTTTATCAGAGATTGTCAAAATGATATCATATAGCAGTGAATTCTGAGAAGGATAACTTTTGAGTGAAACATTGAATGTAGACTGCCACCTGGTGCATGCAGTATGACCCCCAAACAAACAGAGCAGTACGGAGTTTTTAGTTTTCTAAACGGTCTACAACAAATATGTTCATTAAACGCTAGTGACTAAATTGTGCAAATGGTCCTAAATATTGAAATGAAAATGAAAACTCCAGGATTGAAAGAGGGAAGAAAATTTGTTTTTTGGGGGAAGCTGACAGAAGGAAGCAAACTAGTGTGGTTTCTGCTCAGATCTTCAGAGGAGGAGGATGCAGCTTCAGTACACACAGTCCCTCCTGCTGAGCTCTGCAGGACAGGAAGCTCTAAAATTATCATCTCATCACCAAGGGCCTCCACTGTCCAGGGTTACTGCCTGCCCCGGGCCCATTGTTCCACACACTCATTCATCCCATTAATCCATCCGGAGGATGAACCTACTCCACAGAATAGTAGATGCTGGTTCCCGTAGACAAGTCCTCCCTTATTCACCAACATTAATATTATTCCATAACTTAAACCTGGAGTCTAATCATATTCAGCTATACTTAATTATTGATGTACCTTTCCTCAGGACATGGGAAAGGTAGTAACACAGCAGAGAACTGTCGTGTGGGAATAACAACTTAATCACGTGTATAAAACCACATAATCTCCTTCCCCCTGTGTAATATCAGGATAACAATTTGTAATTTGGGTATTTTGATAAGGGTTTCTTATAGCATGGATCTTTGTAAAACCTTCAAAAAACAATATGATGATGGCTAACGGTGAGGAGGGTGAGTTTGACAGATGGGTGTGAAAACAGAGCAAGTGGCTCTACTTTGTATAATAAAAGGCCTGGGTGTTTTGAATTACAGTGGGACACAGCTGGATAGCAACACTCACTGTCTGTAAATCATCTAATAAGGGCCTCTCCTTTTGTTTCTTTGAGAAGGTTCCTGAACTTTGCTTCCACAATGTTCCAATGACGAATAAACCAATGCATATACTGTTTATTTTTTTTAAATACAGCTAGCACAGAGGAAACAGTGATATTAAATGGACATGGTTTTCAAATCAAATACAATTTTATTGGTCACATACACGTGTTTAGCAGATGTTATTGCGGGTGTAGTGAAATACTTGTGTTTCTAGCTCCGACAATGCAGTAAAATCTAACAAGTAATGTCTAACAATACACACAATACACACAAATCTAAAGTAATGGAATGGAATTAAGAATATATGAGTATTTGGACGAGCAATGTCAGAGCGGTATAGACTTAGATACAGTAGAATGTAATACAGTATATACATATGAGATGAGTAATGCAAAATATGTAAACATTATTAAAGTGACTTGTGTTCCATTATTAAAGTGACCAGTGATTTAAAGTCTATGTATATAGGGCAACAGACTCTAATGTGCTACTGATGGCTATTTATCAGTCTGATGGCCTTGAGATAGAAGCTGTTTTTTAGTCTCTCAGTCCCAGCTTTGATGCACCTGTACTGACCTCGCCTTCTGGATGATAGCGGGGTGAAAAGGCCGTCGCTCGGGTGGTTGTTGTCATTGATTAACTTTTTTTTTGTTGCCTTCCTGTGACATCGGGTGTTGTAGGTGTCCTGGAGTGCAGGTTGTTTGCCTCCGGTGAGGCGTTGGGCAGACCACACCACCCTCTGGAGAGCCCTGCAGTTACGGGTAGTGCAGTTGCCATATCAGGTGGTGATATAGCCCGATAGGATGCTCTTAATTGGGTGTCTGTAAACGTTTGTGAGGGTTTTAGGTGCCAAGCCATTTTTTTTCAGCCTCCTGAGGTTGAAGAGGCTCTGTTCTGCCTTCTTCATCACACTGTCTGTGTGGGTGTACCATTTCAGTTTGTCAGTAGCCTCTTAACACCTCCTGCAATGTGTTATCCAATTAGGCAATGCTGTGACACAAAATATGAAAAGTTAAAGGAGGGAGGTTAGATACACATGATGAAAAGGTTTAGGGTAGTGCTTTAGATTTGCTAATGTCAGGACTGATTGTAAGAAACGATCGAAAATGAATAGACGGGTGTTGCATTGTCCAACAGTAATAGGAAAACAAAAACACTAAACTGGTTCCTGTGTCTTTTACACATGCACCTCAAATCTCAAATCTTTGAAGACTTGCACAAGGAGCAGTAATACACAAGTATATGATACAGTAGTTCATGTTTTGACTTTGATTGAATAGCATGTATCTAATGAGTACACCATGCATGCATCTCTCTTCTAAAGGTGCAACATTGAAAAGTAAGTTAGTAACCATCAATTATTTGGTATATAAGTAACAATTCATATTCAGAGGTTCTTGAAATATTCCAAATTCTGAGTTCATAGAAACATTTCAAACCGGCTTGGAGTCAAGGACTAAAGACCATCAGCTGTTAACAGTTTTTATCACATTGCTTCTCCACTTACCACATATCAGTCTGTTGCTAAGCAACTGTAAAATAAAACAGTAAACCTCCGAAGTCAGATAACCTCCTACCAATCACCCTCCACTTCATATTCACAGCATAGATATGGGCCTTTCGATTATTACATAGGAGAGGGACGATTTGGAGGGGAGTGATTATGATGCCATTTTTCACAAGGGACATGCAATTCTATTCAGAAGAAATGTCTTTATAGATTTTTGAAGGCCACATTCTTGATGGAATTCTCTGAATAAAAGTTCTATCAGTTCCTTCATGTGACATAGGTCTAGTCTTTGTTCTTCGATGAGATTCTTCCAGGCCTACTGATCCCATGCTTGTGGATTATGAAATGAGGTTGTGTTATTTTATAGTATGACACTATGTGAACATTTATTTTTTATTAGACTTATGTTTCAGGGCTTCTGTACTGTTGGTCTGTCACATGGGGATACCTGGGTTGGGTCTGGAATAGCCTATCTTTATTCAGTGTATTCTTGACAATACCATTTTAACACTGTAATAATACCCATGTAAGTACAGTGTAATTACAAATTATGTGCACATTTCGGACTGTAATAAACTCACATCATTGATTATATTGTTTTGTGTAAATCATATGCATAACATCTTTAAATGTGTAATTACACAAACAGTTCGATTACTGTTGTAGGTACACAGGCTAAAGGCCTCGATAGATATAATACAAATATATTTTTCCCAACTCCTTGAGGTGATAAAAAAAAAATGTATTGCTCAGAAAAGGTCTGCATCATTGAGGATAGATGTCATCATAAATAGGGAATGTAACCATCTGTATCAACAGCCTGCACCCTGTGAGTTCACAATCTGGCTTCCAGTTTATGAACATCGGCGCAGTTATGTTAAAATGTATGTCAATCAAACATATGAGCCAATCCGCGTTGCGTAGGGGTGGGCGCTCCAATTGCCAATGAACCTGTTTGATTGACATTGTAAGTCTGTAGCGCAGCGCATGCTGTGCCCATCGCAGCAAGTGTTATAAAAGGCTGCTATTATATGCAAGCGAAATATCTAAGTAGATAAATGATTGAGAAATCAAAACACCATTCGAGGAAGTAGCTATACCACATACCTACATTTACTCTGACCGTCACCACCCCGAAAGGGAGAATTTGTGCAAGTTTAATTAAGAACGTGACAAATTCGTAAACTAGAGGATTTGACCGAGGGAAAACGACTGCATTTGTTGTGACCTTGTGAAGGTTTAATCAAAATGTACGACCTGCTCAATACGGTAGGTAATTTTTTAAAACACAAGTGTTATGCATGTGCATGTTCTTTATGCTGCGCAGGAGGCTCGTTACATCATGTAAACTGTACGGGTCCAGTGAGTGCTATAACCTACTGTATCTGCATTGTGGCGGAGAAACTACGCCTACCGAATTAGGCAAAAACGTATATGCAGGTAAACCCTTGTATTTACTAAAGTGAGTATCTTGGCTCTGTTTTTTTTTTTTTTCAATATTTACTGTAACATATAGGCTACTACTGTATACAAGGATGCCACTACTCAGCCTGGTTTCATATACTAGACGTAACAAAGTAAACGAAAATCTGGGACGCAAAAAAATAGTATGATATGATGTTTGGTATGGTTATATAAGACAGATGGTTACTTAAGGCAAAAACGAAAGTAGGGTGGTTGGTTGGGGTGGATGGGCGGGCGTCGTTTGCAAATTCGTAACATGTAATACGAATTGTACACTGAACAAAAATATAAACGCAGGATATAAAGTGCTGGTACCATGTTTCATGAGCTGAAATAAAAGATCCCAGAAATTTTCCATATGCATATTTCTCTCAAATTTTGTTCACAAATTTGTTTATATCCCTGTTAGTGAGCATTTTATCCTTTGTCAATATAATCCATCCATCTGACAGGTGTGGCATATCAAGAAGCTGATTAAACAGCATGATCATTACACAGGTGCACCTTGTGTTGGGGACAATAAAAGGCCACTCTAAAATGTGCAGTTTTGTAACCCAACATAATGCCACCGATGTATCAAGTTTTGAGGGAGCGTGCAATTGGCATGCTGACTGCAGGAATGTCCACCAGAGCTGTTGCCAGAGAATTGAATGTTGGAGGAGTATTTCTGTCTGTAATAAAGCCCTTTTGTGGGGAAAAACTCAATCTGATTGGCTGGGCTTGGTTCCCAAGTGGGTGGGTCTATGCCTTTCCAGGCCCACCGATGGCTGCACCCCTGTCCAGTCATGTGAAATCCATAGATTAGGGCCTAATTAATTTATTTCAATTGACTAATTTCCTTATATGAACTGTAACTCAACAAAATCTAAGAAATTACTGCATGTTGCATTTATATTTTGTTCAGTTTAATTTGTAACATATCATACGAAATGCGGGATGGACATCCACAAATTAATTCATATCATACGAAATGTAACAACTAAATGGACTGTCGCATTTACATACAAAATAATACAAAGTGCTCTGAGACCAGGATGCACTACTATGAATTACACTAGCTTAATTCAAAGCTCCAGCAACACTTATGTTGCATATGAGTGCTGTCATCCATCGTGAAAGGGCGGTTTGCGTTGGTTACATTGCAGGTTACATTGTTGCATGTGAACATATCACCATAAGCTCTTTAGATAGCTTTGCTTATGTGCCCTGAGCTGTGTCTCCTAGGCTAATACTGGAGTGCATGCCTATACAGACTTTCCCTCATCCCCACTATGCCAAGTCCATCCATGCTGACTCTCTAAAAACACCATTTACAGTGCTGTGTAAAGCTGCTGATGCCTAACATCAAAGAGACTGAGTAATAAGGGAGAATATGAGGGGGACAAAATAATAGAATTCGTCAGCAGCACCCATATGTAAAATGTATGCACACATGACTGTAAGTCGCTTTGGATAAAAGCTTCTGCTAAACGGCATATATTATCAGGCTGTGTTCAAGTAGGCTAAGGTTATCAAAGGATTGATTGGAAACTACTTAGTCATCTAATGTCATCCATTTTGTGTATGGTTTGCATTTGGCCACTTTCTTGACTATCACAAGTACTTTTATACTAGTACAGTTGAGACTTGAGTACACATACCTCCTCTATTGAATGGACTTCATGCCTCAAACTCACACTGAGCATCCATTTTACACTCAGCTCTCTTTAGCCGATTGCTACCAGAAGAAAATAGTTGCCATGGAATACCCAACCCAAGCACTCAGCCGAATACCAATGATCCTCTAAAAAGTTTGCTATAACTTTTTTGCCCTTGTAAGAAATGTATTTCTCCAGAAGAACCTTCTGTTTGACGCTAGCTGACCTAAGCTATTTTCTTCTAGGGAGAGGGGTCCTCCATGTCCTTGCCAGCTTAGCTGGGTCCTATAGGGTTACTGAGGCTAAGATACCACTTACAGGCCAGAGCACAAATCAAAAGGCAGTGGATAGAATTATACCAATGAAACAAAATCTGGTAATACAGGTTGTTTTGCTAATTACATTGGTAGTAGCCTAGTTGGTCACTGAACATGATATGGCATCTTTTTAAACCTGAGAAACTGACCTTTATTTGTAAAATCTGTCAGCGACTAAAGCAGGTACCAATGTGTAAGATAGTGGACCCTAGGTGGTCTTATCAGGGAGTGCGAAGAATCACTAGTCAGATGAAATCAGGTGTAAAATGCAGATATATTTACAGGCGCTATAAGGACACAAGGCGAGACCCAGATGGTTTGAGTCTTGATATTTATTGAACAATCCAAAAGGGGTAGGCAAGAGAATGGTCGTGGACAGGCAAAAGGTCAAAACCAGGTCAGAGTCCAGGAGGTACAGAGTGGCAGGCAGGCTCGAGGTCAAGGCAGGCAGAATGGTCAGGCAGGCGGGTACAGAGTCCAGAAAACAGGGTCAAAAACAGGAGTACGGGAAAAACTATGGTTGACTTGAAAAATACACAAGACGAATTGGCACAGAGAGACAGGAAACACAGGGATAAAAAGCGACACCTGGAGGGGGTGGAGACAATCACAAGACAGGTGAAACAAATCACGGCGGTGGAAGTCGGCGATGAGGGCTGGATCCAGGATGTCTCTAGTGGGAACCCAGCACCTCTCCCCCGGGCAGTAACCCTCCCAGTCAACCAGGTACTGGAAACCCCTGCCCCATGGTTGAACACCCAGGAGATGTTACAACCTGTATGCCAGATGGCCATAAATGACACGGGGAGGGGTGGGGCCCTGGGGACAGAAGACAAAGGACTGTGAGACACAGGCTTAATCCTAGACATATGAAATGTAGGGTGAATGCGGAGGGTCCGGGGTAACAAGAGATGGACAGCAGTGGAACTATGGACTCTAGAGATGGGAAACGGACCAATAAAATGAGAGGACAGTTTGCAGGACTCTACCCGAAGGGGCAGGTCCCGTGTGGACAGCCATACCCTCTGCCCAACGCGGTAACGGGGAGCTGGAGTCCAGCGGCGGTCCGTTTGTTGACGATACCTGGAGTTGGTCTTGAGAAGTGCTACCCGAGCTGTTCTCCAGGTGTGTTGACAGCGGCGGACAACCATCTGGGCCGAGGGTACGTTGACTTATGGTTCTTGTTCTGGGTAGAGTGGAGGTTGATACCCCATGCAACACTCAAAAGGGGAGAGTCCTGTGGGCCACCAGAAACGTTGTCAGAGGAATGCTAGGGTACGGGGGGAACCGGAATGACAGGTCAGCCTGGAGGAATGAGCCCATTTCAGGACTGGACTGAGTTAGGGACAAACAGCTGGTTAGCCAGGCCCCCTTCAGGTCCAGGCTGGGAACGTTGTGCCTTGCAAACAAGGGTCTCAATACACCAACCCACTGAGGCTGCAAGACATGAGGTAGGGAGAATGGTTTTGGAGACTGAGGGTTTGGCAAAGGAACTGTATTGGCGGGAGAGGGTGTCAGGCTTCACATTATTTGACCCTGGGCGGTAGGAAATTGTGAAGTTAAATCTTGTAAACAGGAGAGCCCACCGGGCCTGCCTGGAGTCAAGCCACTTTGCTGTATGGAGATATTCAATATTTTCATGGTTGGTCCAGACCAGGAATGGCTTTTCGGCTCCTTCCAGCCAGTGCCTCCACTCTTCCAACGCCATCTCACCGCCAGGAGTTCTCGGTTACCTACATTGTAGTTCCTCTCTGCAGGATTGAGACGATGGGACAGGAATTAAGCTTTTGGTCCTAGGCAGATTGCTGGGACAGGATGGCCCCCACTCCAACATCAGAAGCATCAACCTCTACCACAAATTTACGGGACGGATCTGGATGGATGAGGATGGGAGCTGTTGTGAACCGATGCTTCAGGTCCACAAAGGCTTTGTCGACAGCTGGAGGCCATGTGAACAGTACCGTGGGAGAGGTGAGTGCAGAGAGAGGGGCCGCCAGGGTGCTGTAACCCCGAATGAAACGGTGGTAGAAGTTAGCAAAACCCAGGAAATGTTGCAACTGCACCCTTGACGAAGATTGAGGCCAATCCACCACTGCTTTCACCTTTCCAGGATCCATCTGGACAATTTCCTCAGCGATGACATATCCCAGAAAGGTTTTTTTAGAGCGGTGGATCTCATTTCTCGGCTTTCATGAACAATTGGTTCTCCAGGAAGCGCTGAAGGACCTGTCTGACATGAAGAACATGTTCTTGGGCAGACCGGGAAAAAAATCAGGGTGTTGTCAAGGTAAACAAACACAAAACAGTTTAACAATCCTGGAGCACATCGTTTACCTGAGCCTGGAAGACAGAGTGGGCATTATTGGGGAGTCCAAACGGCATGACCTGGTACTCATAATGTCCACTGGCTGTGTTGAATGCTGTCTTCCACTCATCTCCTTCACGTATCCAAACCAGGTGGTATGCATTCTGAAGGTCCAGCTTGGAAAAAATGGTGGCACCCTGGAGAAGTTCGAAAACTGAGGAGAAGAGTGGTAGGGGGTAACAATTCTTAACCGTAATGTAATTTAGACCCCGGTAGTCAATGCACGGACACAGGGTCTTGTCCTTCCTCTCCACAAAGAAAAATCCCGCGCCTGCAGGGGATGCAGACAGACGGTAGCTAGAGACTCCTCTATGTACTCCTCCATGGCCTTGGTCTCCAGCCAGGATAGAGAATATAGCCAACCACGAAGTGGTGTGGTGCCTGGGAGGAGATCAATGGCACTATCATAAGGACGGTGCGGGGGAAGAGAAGTAGCCTGTGCCTTGCTGAAGACCTCCAGGAAGTTGTGGTACTCTGTGGAGACGGCAGAGAAATCCAAGACTTGACTTAAGCCCTGAGGAGGCCGTCTCGAGGAATGCTGCGCTGCTTTGAGGCAATGGATATGGCAGAACGGACTCCAACCCAGGTTGAACTTGTGGTCCAGTCAATAATGGGGTTGTGTTTTTTGAGCCAAGAAAATCCCTAAACAGAAACATGGGGAGACTCAATGAGGAGAAGCTGAATAGCCTCACTGTGATTTCCTGAAACCTGCAGATTAACAGGAACAGTACTGTAGGTAACTCTACCAATGGAGCGGCCGTCCAGTGCTCTAGTGTCCATGGGAACAGAGTGGAGTTGAGTTGGGATACCTAATTCAGAAACTAGGGTAGCGCCCATAAAACTCTCATGCACCCCAGAGTCAATAAACACCCGGAGAGATTTAGACTGGTCTCCCCACAGCGGTATCACAAAAAAAGGAGTGCGGTTGATGGGATGTAGAGGATTCCCAGCCTGGTTCATCAGTGTACTTGTACCTACTACATAAATAGGTATCTTAACTGTGCAGGTGGCTATATAATGTCCCACAGCCCCACAGTACAGACAACTGTTGGAACTTAACCTATGTGAACATTCCCTAGGCGATAACCTAGCTCTGCCCAGTTGCATAGGTTCCGGACTCACCCGTCGCTGATGACTCTCGAGGGAGCTCGGGTGGCTTCCGATCCTCTCAGAAAAACAGCCTTCAGGGACTTCCTTCGAAGGTGAGCGAGCCACTGCGGATGAACGAGTGTGACCTAGGCCAGACCTCCTCTCACTCCTGCGTTCCCTTAGACGTCCATCAATTCTAATGGTGAGTGGGATGAGGGAATTGAGGTCCACCGGTAATCTTTTACCACCTCAGATAATCCATGAAGAAAGGTATTGAAAAGAGACTCCGGATTCCAGGCACTCTCGGCGGAAAATGTGCGAAAGGGATTAGCGTAGTCTGCCACACTACAGGAGTCTTGACGTAATTCAATAAGTTTTCGGGCCGCCTCTCTCCCGGATACCGGAGATTCGAACACCTTCCTCACCTCTGTCATGAAATCCTTCAGATGACGACAAATGTCGGATTGTTGCTCCCAGACTGGCGTAGCCCAGAATAGCGCCCTTCCTGACATTAGCGTAATAAAAGATGCCATCTTCGATCAGTCCAAAAGAAACAAAGATGGCTGTAGCTCAAAAATAAGAGAGCACTGAGAAAGAAAACCCTGGCAGGTACCATGATCCCCAGAATATCGCTCCGGAGGTAGTAAGCAGGGTTCTCGGGGAGCCGGGGTCGGCTGTACAAACTCACCACTAATAGGGAAAAAGTTACTGGGTGGTTGGGTGTTCTCAGAGGTGGTAGGCTGCCTATGAGCTAACTCCCTGATTTCCTCCATCATAGCCTTAAACCCTTGGTCATGGCATTCCATCAGGGAACGAAGCCATTCCAAAAGGTCCTGTAATAACTCTTCATGCCTCCCAATGGTGGCTCCCTGCAAGGAGACAGCGTGGCGGAGCTGGTCCAAGTCTGTTGGGTCTGTCATGGCCAGTTTGTACTATAAGCGCACAAGGCGAGACCCAGATGGAGACACGGGAGGCAGATGGTTTGAGTCTTGATATTTATTAAACAATCCAAAAGGGGTAGGCAAGAGAATGGTCGTGGACAGGCAAAAGGTCAAAACCAGTTCAGTGTCCAGTAGGTACAGAGTGGCAGGCAGGCTCGAGGTCAGGGCTGGCAGGATGGTCAGGCAGGTGGGTACGGAGTCCAGAAAACAAACAAGGGTCAAAAACCGGGAGGACCGGGTGGCGCAGTGGTTAAGGGCGCTGTACTGCAGCGCCAGCTGTGCCATCAGAGTCCCTGGGTTCGCGCCCAGGCTCTGTCGTAACCGGCCGCAACCGGGAGGTCTGTGGGGCGACGCACAATTGGCCTAGCGTCGTCCGGGTTAGGGTATTGGTCGGTAGGGATCTCCTTGTCTCATCGCGCACCAGCGACTCCTGTGGCGGGCCGGACGCAGTGCGCGCTAGCCAAGGTTGCCAGGTGCACGGTGTAGCCTCCGACACATTGGTGCTGCTGGCTTCCGGGTTGGATGCGCGCTGTGTTAAGAAGCAGTACGGCTGGTTGGGTTGTGTATCGGAGGACGCATGACATTCAGCCTTCGTCTCTCCCGAGCCCGTACGGGAGTTGTAGCAATGAGACAAGATAGTAGCTACTACAACAATTGGATACCACGAAAAAGGGGTAAATTTTTTTATTAAATCAATAAAATAAAAAATAAAAAAAAACGGGAGGACTAGCAAAAGAGAATCGAAACAGGAGTACGGGAAAAACGCTGGTTGACTTGAAAAATATTTAAGACGAACTGGCACAGAGAGACAGGAAACACAGGGATATATACACCAGGGATACAAAGCAACACCTGGAGGGGGTGGAGACAATCACAAGACAGGTGAAACAGATCAGGGTGTGACAGGCGCAGAAGATGAGCGGGATCCATGGATATTTACATGACATTGGCAAACACCGACATATAAACATAGACCTTTCAAATAACATATAATAAATAACCTAAATGGCCAATCAAATCAAATGAACCTTTTCCTAATGCAAAAACAAATCATGAAATAAAATAGGGCCAATTATTCTGTGTGTTGAAAAAAGCACAATCTCATCTTCAAGCAGTGCAGGTCAATATCATTCCCTGCTACCTCTGCAAATAATGGATGGCCATTTTTCATTTCATGTATTAAACATGTTTTGATATTAGCCTTATGAAATGTATAAATATTCATGTTTTCCATTAGTGCCCTAAGGAGTGTACAGTATTAGGGTGGCCTGTTGAGATCTATATGGCCCAATTACTAAAATCTGAAATCCATTAATGAGGTTATTTAAGTCATGCTAAATGCTATCATATTACTTCCTTGTCAATAATGACTTAGACAGAGAACTTGAATGTTTCATATTCGGGCATTATTGCTGTACACTGCTTGTACCTCAGCCATGTTATGGGAACAAACATAAAGACAACAACATAATCTTGTTGTGGAAAAGGCTCTTTTCACTGTTTCCTTAGAAACTTCATTCTCTGGTTTCTCCTCTGTTCCAATAGCCTTGGGTTCTATCCACCAGACGGACTATGGAATGGAGTTGCGCCCTCTGGCTCAGAGAGATTTGGTTTTTTGTCCTGCGGACCTTTCCTCCTCTGCTGGGTGGAATTGGGGTTTGTTGCTGAGGTGGTGGGGAGTAAATTAAAGATTTGTTCTAGTGAGATTGGCTCAATGTCAAATTGAACCTCTCAGCACCAAGCCTTTCTTTTTGACCACTGTAATAAATGAAGAGCCATCCGTTATCGCTCTCTCACTGCTCTGGATGCAATCATATCTGATGTTCATGCCTTTATCCTCACAACAAATAAATATATATTTTTGAGGATAGCCTTATACTTACGCTCTCGGTGGATTCGTGACCTTCCCCCAGTCAAGTTATATTGTTCGTCTCCTTGCCTTTATTATGATATAGACCTAGGTTGCACGGCAACCAACACTGACTCCTTTCTTTTGGAAGCTAATGATTCGTGAGTTCAGCTATACACTCCTACTGTTCCAATACAACAAAATGTGGCAGGTTTCTCAGTTGAACGCATTGCTACGGAAACATTATCTTTTTTTTGTTTTGGTTGATTCTTCTTTCAAGCTATCAAGCATAGATTTTCTCAACTTCTCTCAACCTCAGCCTACAAACAGAATAATTTCATCTGAAAGAACCGAGCCAGTGCATAGATAACAGACATTGCTCTTAAAATCACTGTCGCTTTACAAGCAATACATTATGTGTCCAGTATATTGAGTATAAATTGATGTTTCATGCAGGTATCCTTAGTTTCCACTTTTATTTTATCCAAGCTTTGATCATTTTTATGTCATTCCTGAACCAAAAGAATGTGTGCTAACTTGGCAGTATGTGAATTAAACCTCCAGTTATTCTGAGGGATGATATCCATGCCTTGGAGGGTATGATGGTTCTCCTGCAGAAGGTCACATCCTTGGATTGTTTTTGTTCTTCAAAGTCATTGGAGAGAGCCAGTAGATCCGGCAACTAGCCGAGAAGAAGAAGCAATCATCTGGTTATCTGCTATCTGGAGAAAGAGAGACACACACATAGTAAAAAAATGATCAAGAATTCTGAAACAATGCAAAGTATGAGGAGGACAATGTGTCAGCTTTCTGCTTAAGACTCTGGTTTCATTGGCTCTGACCTTGGTTATAATAAGACGAAGGACTGAGATGCAATACCGTAGCTAGATGTTGACCTTGAATGATAGTTTTCTCGTTTTCTGAGTTTATGTGTCAGTAAAACTGTTAGTTTTATTGAATTATCGTCTTACCATCTGTTATTGTCTAAAAAGTTTATGCCTTAGCATTCTAAAGACACAAAGTACTTTATTTGGTGATAAAAAACATTATTGTTCTTTTCCTTTATATCTTTTTCAATTAGTCATTTTCCAACCCTCATTAAAATCACTGTTTGTCATTGAGTGGGTGTGTGTGTGTGTCATCATTATTCATTCAAGATCTTGGCATATCGCCATCTCCGTTTACATAAGTAAGACAATGAAGCAATCATATTCTACCTTCTAGTAAATGCCCATGAGGCTCGTTGTTGTCACTGTATACTGTATAACCTTTGGACTAAAACATTTCAGATTTGTTGTGTTATTTTAGAAGTCATGGTGGAACCGGCTGTAAGAGGACACATTTGGGACAGACACGCTGAGTGTCTGCCAATGCAGTGTGGTATTCATCACTCCTGCCAGCCGTTCCTCAGTAGGACCTGTCTTTATCATGAGATAGATGACAAGCATTAGGACATGACTAAATATATGACTCTGAAGCTTTTTCATTCTCTTCAACCCAGTGGTTATTCCCCACAATACCTCTACAGATTAATATAGTGATGGCAATCATGACTTTGAATAGGGAACATACAGTGCATTCGGAAAGTGGACAGACCCCTTTACTTTTCCCCCTCATCATTCTACACACAATACCCCATCATGACAAAGCAACAACAGGTTTTTAGACATTTTTTTGCAAATGTATAAAATAAACTGAAATATCACATTTACATAAGTATTCAGACCCTTTAGTCAGTACTTTGTTGAAGCACCTTTGGCAGCGATTACAGCCTCGAGTCTTCTTGGGTATGATGCTACAAGCTTGGCACACCTGTATTTGGGGAGTTTCTCCCATTCTTCTATGCAGATCCTCTCAAGCTCTGTCAGGTTGGATGGGGAGCGTTGCTGCACAGCTATTTTCAGGTCTCCAGAGATGTTTGAATCAGGTTCTGTCTGGGCCACTCAAGGACATTCAGAGACTTGTCCGGAAGCCACTCCTGCATTGTCTTGGCTGTGTGCTTAGGGTCGTTTTCCTGTTGGAAGGTGAACCTTTACCCCAGTCTGAGGTCCTGAGCTCTCTGGAGCAGGTTTTCATCAAGGGTCTTTCTGTACTTTGCTCCATTCATCTTTCTCTCGATCTTGACTAGTCTCCCAGTCCCTGACGCTGAAAAACATCCCCACAGCATGATGCTGCCACCACCATGCTTCACCGTAGGGATGGTGCCAGGTTTCCTCCAGACATGACACTTGGCATTCAGGTCGAAGAGGTCAATCTTGGTTTCATCAGACCAGATAATCTTGTTTTTCATGGTCTGAGTCCTTTAGGTGCCTTTTGGCAAACTCCAAGCGGGCTATCATGTGCCTTTTACTGAGGAGTGGCTTTCGTCTGGCCACTCTACCATAAAGGCCTGATTGGTGGAGTGCTGCAGAGATGGTTGTCCTTCTGGAAGGTTCTCCCATCTCTGCAGAGAAACTCTGGAGCTCTGTCAGAGTGACCATCAGGTTCTTGGTCACCTCCCTGGACAAGGCCCTTCTTGGGGCGGCAGGATAGCCTAGTGGTTGGACTAGTAACCGAAAGGTTGCAAGTTCAAACCCCCGAGCTGACAAGCTACAAATCTGTCGTTCTGCCCCTGAACAGGCAGTTAACCCACTGTTCCTAGGCCGTCATTGAAAATAAGAATTTGTTCTTAACTGACTTGCCTAGTTTAATATAGGTAAAATAAAAATTCTCCCCCGATTGCTCAATTGGCCGGGCGGCCAACCATATGAAGAGTCTTGGTGGTTCCAAACCTCTTCCAATAAGAATAATGGAGGCCACTGTGTTCTTGGGGACCTTCAATGCTGCACACATCTTTTGGTACCCTTCCCCAGATCTGTGCCTCGACACAATCCTGTCTCGGAGCTCTACGGACAATTCCTTCAATCTCATGGCTTGGTTTTTGTTCTGACTTTTACTGTCAACTGTGGGACCTTATATAGCAGGAGTGTGCCTTTCCAAATCATGTTTTACCACAGGTGGACTCCAATCAAGTTGTAGGAAGTATGATCAATGGAAACAGGATGCACCTGAGCTTAATTTCGAGTCTCATAGCGAAGGGTCTGAATACTTACGTAAATAAGTTATTTCTGTTTTACATTTTTAATACATTTTCAAACATTCTGAAAACCTGTTTTCAATTAGTCATTATCGGGTATTGTGTGTAGATTGATGAGAATAACCAAAAAAAAGTATAAATCTTAGAATAAGGCTGCAACGTAACAAAATGTGAAAAAAGTAAATGCTTCTGAATACTTCCGAATGCACTGTATAGACAGAGCGGAGGAATCTGATATGTGCTGAGGCTGAGCACAAGGCCTGGTACTGCTACTGTCTGTGAGATGTCACCTTCCAGCTGGGATCTGCAAGGGAAGGAGGATACGGCTGTGAGACAGGGCTGGTTTGGATTGGGCCCGGGAACTGGGAGTGGACTGCCTTAAATAAAGCCAATCAGATGAAAGTAGGTCCTCTGTTATCTAGGTCACTATGGCCTAAATTCATTCATCCCATGGAATAGCTTGACTGTGATTTTCCCATTCTGTTTCATCACAAAGTGATGGGCAAAGGAAGTATTATATCCAGTATACGCTCAATATGACCAAAGACATAACGCCTTATGTGAGCATTAGCCACCCCTGCTGTTGCACCATCTTCTCTCGGATTATGAAAAGATTTTGTTCAGAACAGAGAACTGTGTGTGGGTTTTAACCTGTAGCAGGCTATTCCAGCACCATCTCAAGAGTGTCACCTTTGGTCTGCCCACAGCACTCAGCATCGGTTCTGGTTTTCAAATCTCTCTTGTCTTTTGACTAAGGTTTAAGGAATTGCAGAGAGAGTTCTCATGATGTGTTAATGAAAAATGTCATATCTTGTGACAACACAGACAAACTAACTTCAGATTTATATTCTGTTTGTCATTGCTTTCATCTCAAGGTGATAGTATTGTAGATGGGGGAGTGATGATGGATGATGGATGACAGTTCAGCAACACTGATAAATGATTCAGTAAGTCAAGGTTCCTCATACTCTCCCTTCAAGATGAATTTCTGGAAGAGGAATTGCACTCAGTCTAAATATAGTCTGCCCTGCCTTGATGGAGCTTCATCTTGTCATTAAAAAACTGTCCCTCCTCAGCCTGGCTGCTCCCTGTTCCTGTCCCTTACACAAGCACCACCTGCTGGTAACGCAGTGAATTTCAGGGAAAATATATAATATCATCCACAAGTAATCATGCACAGTAGACAAACAGGGCAAGGTCCTTTACTTGATGCTATTGATAAGTATATGTCTTTATTAAGCTTTATAGTCCAATGACTTGTGACACATTTACTGTCGGTACATTTCTTAGACAAAAAACATGTTTGGTTAGGAGACAATACACTTTTTTTGGTTTGAACAAACTGTTTTATATTAAGCAAACTGTAGAAAGTTCATGAAATGGTTTGATCAACCTTCTTTCAGTGATTTTTAAGCCAACTTAACATGTATCTTTAGACATATTTTCCTTGTAATAGAGATTCACCATGTTCTCACCTTAAGAGTAAAATGTCAAATAGCCTATTGCCTGACATAGAAGTGCCCCCATTTTTGGGGAGACATTTTTCTGGCTACGGTACCTCATTAGACTATTGGCGAGGCCCAATTACCACTGTGTGTAGTCAGGCCAGCAAATGACTTCCCTTCACACTTTAGAAGGGCTCTGCACAAGTTGCCAGTGCGCTGGCCGCCTCTTCTGGTCACCATAGCAACAACGTATTGATCAGCTCAGCCGCCTCTTCCGGTCACCATAGCAACAACGTATTGATCAACACAGAATAACGTGTTATTTAGTCATATTGTATGTGGGGATGTATTCTAACTTTGAGGAAAAAACATTCTGTCCCTTATTTACAGTAATATAGATGTTTACTCTGGTCTAGTGAGACAGGATTTACAAGCTGACACAAGCCCAGCTGTACTGCTCTGTTGACTTTTTTTTAGGGGGGGGGGGGGGGGGGGGGTGTTGGAGATGGTGAGGAAGAGAGGAAGGAGAGGAGCCCTAGACTCACTGAGCTGGCAGCTTAATTCCACTGTACTTTTTCTTGCTCATATCTGTCACCGGGTCGTATAATTAGCTGCAGATATCTGCACAGGTTTCCATGGTGCTGCATCATCTGTGCGAGAGAGGGAGTGAGAAAGAGAGCAGCCAACCCACACACTGCCAATCCCAGCGCTGCGACAGAGAGAGAGAGATCTACTTACACTCCTCCCGCAGTGCTCTTCAACACCTTGTTATCATTACCCTTTTTTATATGTCATCACACAGTTTCATCCCAGTATCCACACTGGCTCAGTGAGCTACACAGCAACAGGATCTCCTCATCTGACTCATGTGGGCGATATACCCTCTGACGTGCAGTTAACGGATGATGGTGATATCTGTAAATACCTCAACAGAGGAAAAAGACCACAAGGAGCTTGTGTACTCAGACTTACACTGTGCGGTATGGACTGAGAACATATACCCTGTTGTAGTGGGAGCTACTGTTCTATGGTCGTGAGGAGAGTGTGTAATGCTTGTTGTACTTGTGGGCTCACTGAGTCCATATGGGTGTGTCATGCTGGGGTTCCCGAGCCGGTGCCTTGACTGGCTTTGACTGGGGAGGTCATGAATATGCAAAGCCCATCTCCACTCTCTGCTCCTCCAGAACATCGCTGCAGCTCTCCAGCTTGTCCACCCACTGACGAGCTTTAGCTTGTAACAGAGCGTGGGTGTCTGCACTCTCAACAGTTACTCAGTTACCCCTACAGGCCACCGTTGCCGACGAGAGCAGCAAGCCCAGAGCGGCCCCTGCTGCTGGGAGAGCAAGGGGAGACTGATGCAGGATGGGAAACGGCTGTGTTTGTATGTATGTGTGTGTGTGAGTGTTTGAGTGAGAGAGAGAGAGAGAGAGGTATTCTGTATTCAGCACCAGTTCCCTATTCCGCTGTGCTCTGCTTTGGGCACAGGGCTTGTGGTGCGCTGCTGCAAATGGTAACCAGAGCTACACTCATCTCCCACAGCATGAGCCTTTCTCTCTCTCCCAGGCCGGTGAGAGATCTACTTTTAGGAGATAAGGAAACTGCAGAATGTATGGTTCTGAAATGTGACATATACCCACATTTGTCATATTACCCACACAATTTTGTTCTTATTTTTTTCACCTTTATTTAACCAGGTTGGCCAGTTGAGAACAAGTTGTCATTTACAACTGCGACCTGGCAAAAGATAAAGCAAAGCAGTGCAACACATAAAAAACAACACAGAGTTACACATATAATAATCAAATGTACAGTCAATAAAACAACAGGAAAAAGTCTATATACAGTGTGTGCAAATGAGGTAGGATTAGGGAGGTAAGGCAATAAATAGGCCATAGTGGCGAAGTAAATACAATTTAGCAATTAAACACTGGAGTGATAGATGTGCAGAAGATGAATGTGCAAGTAGAGATACTGGGGTGCAAAGGAGCAAAAAAAGAAATAACAATATGGGGATGTGTCACGAGGAATGACGCTGGAGAGACGAAGCAGGTACGGGAGTAAACATTTAATAAATAACTGAAATAACACTAGACAGGAACAGCGTCAAGAACTAAAACTAAAGACAAAAACAATCAATGCAGCAGCAAGGAACAGAGCTGGGGAACTGACAAATATAGGGGAGGAAATAAACAGGAGATAAGTGAGTCCAATAACGCTGATGCGAGTGACGAGGGAGGGCAGGTGTGAGTGATGGATGGCAGGAGCGTGTGATGCAGGGTAACCTTGCGCCCTCAAGCGCCAGGGGAAGGGAAGAGTGGCAGCAGACGTGACAGTACCCCTCCACTCGGCGTCCCACCTAGGCGAACCGGCCAAGGTATGGGCGCAGGGCAAGCCGGTTGGGGCATGAAAGCCCGATGAACCGGCAGGAGTGTGAGAGCCTGGCGAGCCGGCTCAGGCATGGGAGCCTGACGATCCGGCTGAGGCAAGACACCTATCGATCCCGCTGAAGAAGGGGAGCCCGATGATCCAGTGGCATGTGAGGTGGGACTGCATCCAGTTTGCTGAGTAGAATGTTGGAGGCTATTTTGTAAATGACATCACCGAAGTCAAGGATCGGTAGGATGGTCAGTTTTACGAGGGTATGTTTGGCAGCATGAGTGAAGGATGCTTTGTTGCGAAATAGGAAGCCGATTCTAGATCTAATTTTGGATTGGAGATGCTTAATGTGAGTCTGGAAGGAGAGTTTACAGTCTAACCAGACGCCTAGATATTTGTAGTTGTCCACATATCAGTCAGAACTGTCCAGAGCAGTGATGCTGGATGGGCGGGCAGGTGTGGGCAGCGATCAGTTGAAGAGCATGCATTTAGTTTTACTTGCATTTAAGGAGAGTTGTATGGCATTGAAGCTCGCCTGGAGGTTAGTTAACACAGTGTCCAAAGAAGGGCCAGAAGTATACAGAATGGTGTCGTCTGCGTAGAGGTGGATCAGAGAATCACCAGCCGCAAGAGCAATATTATTGATATACACAGAGAAAAAAGTCAGCCCGAGAATTGAACCCTGTGGCACCCCCATAGAGACTGCCAGAGGTCCGGACAACAGGCCCTCTGATTTGCCACACTGAACTCTGTCTGAGAAGTAGTTGGTGAATCAGGCGAGGCAGTCATTTGAGAAACCAAGGCTGTTGAGTCTGCTGATAAGAATGTGGTCATTGACAGAGTCGAAAGCCTTGGCCAGGTCAATGAACCTAAAAGGGTTCCTCACCTGTCCCCATAGGAGAACCCTTTGAAGAACCCTTTTTGGTTCCAGGTAGAACTCTATTGGGTTCCATGTAGAACCCTTCCCCATGGAACCCAAAATACATGGAACCCAAAATAGTTCCACCTGAAACACAAAAGGATTCTACCTGAAACCAAAAAGGGTTCTCCTATGGCGACAGCAGAAGAACCCTTTTAGAACCTTTTTTTCTAAGAGTGCACATCTCTTTCAAGATTGAATTGTGCTGTGAATAAGGAGCTGAATATGACAATCCACACTATATGTGACATTTGGGGATTGATCTACCCATAGCCTGGCAGTGGTTGTCTCATGTAACCCATTTGTCGATTCTGTCCTGTATTGTAGATGTATATCAAGCTTAAGTGGGTTACGTAGCAAGGTAAAGCATCCCTCCATCTTCCAATTTTCAGCTCCTTAATACAGCACTCCAGAGCCTGGCCCGCTGTGGGAGGAGATGTGTGGGAGGACATGTGAGTGGAATATACACTGATGCCGGAGTCCCCCCCAATTGCTCTCTCTCTCTCTCTCTCTTTCCTTCTATCGATCTCTCCCTGTCCCTCTCTCTCTTCATTCCTTTTTATTGGTGTGCAGATTGAGTAGGGTGGCCTCCATCACAATGTTGCTGAAACAACAGGAGTGGTGTAAATTCCTTATCGGAGGCTCAATACTCACAGATCACTCAAATATTCACACTAGAGCAGGATGTACATAGATAACGGCAAGCGTCGGATGCCCTGCAATAGGAATCGTTTGAGGGAAACGAATATAATCTTTTATTTGTGAGCAGCTTTTCTGCATTCATTAATACTGGGAAAAGTTAAAACATCCTACTGGGCACACACTAGTTGAATCACTGTTAAATTGAACCAAAGTGGAATAGACATTGAATTGATGTCTGTGCTGCTTCCAGCAATACGTTACCTGTAATTGTGCATCTACAGTTGAAGTCGGAAGTTTACATACACCTCAGCCAAATAAGTTTACTCAGTTTTTCACAATTCCTGAAATGTAATCCTAGTAAACATTCCCTGTCTTAGGTCAGTTAGGATCACCACTTTATTTTAAGAATGTGAAATGTCTAAATAATCGTAGAGAGATTGATTTATTTCAGCTTTTATTTCTTTCATCACATTCCCAGTGGGTCAGAAGTTTACATACACTCAATTAGTATTTGGTAGCATTGCCTTTAAATTGCTTAACTTGGGTTAATGTTTTCTTCCGTCGAAGGAGAGGAGGACCAAAATGCAGCGTTGTTATTTCGATTCATGTTTAATAAAAAGATAAACACGAACAATAAACGAAACGTGAAAACCTAAACAGCCTTATCTGGTGCAAACAAACACTGAGACAGGAACAATCACCCACGAAACACTCAAAGAATATGGCTGCCTAAATATGGTTCCCAATCAGAGACAACGATAAACACCTGCCTCTGATTGAGAACCACTTCAGGCAACCATAGACTTTTCTAGACGACCCACTATACCACAATCCCAATACCTACAAAAAAAACCAAGACAAAACACACCACATAATTAACCCATGTCACACCCTGGTCTGACCAAAATAATAAAGAAAACACAAAATACTAAGACCAGGGCGTGACAGAACCCCCCACCCCCCCAAGGTGCAGACTCCCCGCCGCACACCTAAACCCATAGGGGAGGGTCCGGGTGGGCGTCTGTCCACGGTGGCGGCTCCGGCGCGGGACGTGGACCCCACTCCAACAAAGTCTTAGTCCGCATGCATCGCGTCCTTAGATTGGCAACCCTCGCCACCGACATTGGCTTAGTAACCCTAACCAAGGGCCCCACTGGACTGAGGGGCAGCTCCGGACTGAGGGACAGCTCGGGACTGAGGGGTAGCTCGGGACTGAGAGGAAGCTCAGGCAGGTAGATGGCTCTGGCAGATCCTGGCTGGCTGGTGGTTCTGGGCAGATCCTGGCTGACTGGCGGATCCTGGCTGACTGGCGGATCCTGGCTGACTGGCGGATCCTGGCTGACTGGCTGCTCTGGCTGCTCCATGCAGACTGGCGGCTCTGGCTGCTCCATGCAGACTGGCGGCTCTGGCTGCCCCATGCAGACTGGCGGCTCTGGCTGCCCCATGCAGACTGGCGGCTCTGGCTGCCCCATGCAGACTGGCGGCTCTGGCTGCCCCATGCAGACTGGCGGCTCTGGCTGCCCCATGCAGACTGGCGGCTCTGGCTGCCCCATGCAGACTGGCGGCTCTGGCTGCCCCATGCAGACTGGCGGCTCTGGCTGCTCCATGCAGACTGGCGGCTCTGGCTGCTCCATGCAGATTGGCAGCTCCTTGCAGACTGGCAGCGCTGGACAGGCGGGAGACTCCGGCAGCGCTGGACAGGCGGGAGACTGTCTTACCTGGCTCGATACCAACCTTACCTTGCTCGATGCCCACTCTAGCCTGCCCAATACGAGGAGCTGGTATGTACCGCACCGGGCTATGCACCCGCACTGGAGACACCGTGCGCTCCACAGCATAACACGGTGCCTGCCTGGTCTCTCTAGCCCCCCGGTAAGCACAGGAAGTTGGCACAGGTCTCCTACCTGGCGTCGACATACTCCCTGTGTGCCGCCCCCAATACATTTTGGGGGCTGACTCTCGGGCTTCCTTGCTAACCATGTTCCCTCGTATCGCCGGCTCCTCTCTCCGGCTGCCTCTGCTCTCCTAAGTGCCTCCACCTGTTCCCATGGGAGGCGATCTCTTCCAGCCAGTATTTCCTCCCAAGTGTAACAACCCTTGCTGTCCAAAACGTCTTCCAATGTCCATTCCTCCTTTCGCTGCTCCTGCTGCCGCTGCCTGTCACCACGCCGCTTGGTCCTTTTGTGGTGGGTGATTCTGTTAAGGTTTTCTTCCGTCGAAGGAGAGGACCAAAACTTTGGAAATATGCTTGGGGTCATTGTCCATTTGGAAGACCCATTTACGACCAAGCTTTAACTTCTTGACTGATGTCTTGAGATGTTGCTTCATTATATCCACATCATTTTCCTGCCTCATGATGCCATCTATTTTGTGAAGTGCACCAGTCCCTCGTGCAGCAAAGAACCCCCACAACATGATGCTGACACCCCCATGCTTCACGGTTGGGATGGTGTTCTTTGGCTTGCAAGCCTCCCCCTTTTCCCTCCAAACATAACAATGGTCATTATGGCCAAACCGTTCTATTTTTGTTTTATCAGACCAGAGGACATTTCTCCAAAAAGTACGATCATTGTCCCCATGTGCAGTTGCAAACCTTAGTCTGGCTTTTTTTATGGCGGTTTTGGAGCAGTGGCTTCTTCCTTGCTGAGCGGCCTTTCGGGTTATGTCGATATAGGACTTGTTTTACTGTGGATATAGATACTTTTGTACCTGTTTCCTCCAGCATCTTCACAAGGTCCTTTGTTGTTCTGGGATTGATTTGCACTTTTCGCACCAAAGTACGTTCATCTCTAGGAAACAGAACGCGTCTCCTTCCTGAGCGGTATGGTCCCATGGTGTTTATACTTGCATATTATTGTTTGTACAGATGAACGTGGTACCTTCAGTTGTTTGGAAATTGCTCCCAAGGATGAACCAGACTTGTGGAGGTCTACTATTTTTTTTCTGAGGTCTTGACTGATTTCTCTTGATTTTCCCATGATGTCAAGCAAAGAGGAACTGAGTTTGAAGGTAGGCCTTGAAATACATCCACAGGTACACCTCCAATTGACTCAAATTATGTCAATTAACATATCAGAAGTTTCTAAAGCCATGACATAATTTTCGGGAATTTTCCAAGCTGTTTAAAGGCACAGTCAACTTAGTGTATGTAAACTTCTGACCCACTGGAATTGTGATACAGTGATTTAAAAGTGGAATAATCTGTCTGTAAACACTTGTAGGAAAAATGACGGGTGTCATGCACAAAGTAGATGTCCTAACTGACTTGCCAAAACTATAGTTTGTTAAGAAGACATTTGTAGAGTGGTGGAAAAATGAGTTTTAATGACTCCAACCTAAGTGTATGTAAACTTCCGACTTCAACTGTACATGACAATGTAATGAGATTGTACAGCCTTGAATCTGACTACTAAATGCTAATTTTACTTGATGTCGAGTGATTACATTCTGTCTCTGTGTTTTTCTAAATTGTTGTGTTATCTATTTTAAATACCCTCTCCAAGAAATCAAATCAAATCAAATCAAATCCAATTTTATTTGTCACATACACATGGTTAGCAGATGTTAATGCGAGTGTAGCGAAATGCTTGTGCTTCTAGTTCCGACAATGCAGTAATAACAAGTAATCTAACTAACAATTCCAAAACTACTGTCTTGTACACAGTGTAAGGGGATAAAGAATATGTACATAAGGATATATGAATGAGTGATGGTACAGAGCAGCATAGGCAAGATACAGTAGATGGTATCGGGTACAGTATGTACAAATGAGATGAGTATGTAAACAAAGTGGCATAGTATAGTATAAAGTGGCTAGTGATACATGTATTACATAAGGATACCGTCGATGATATAGAGTACAGTATATACGTATGCATATGAGATGAATAATGTAGGGTAAGTAACATTTATATAAGGTAGCATTGTTTAAAGTGGCTAGTGATATATTTACATAATTTCCCATCAATTCCCATTATTAAAGTGGCTGGAGTTGAGTCAGTGTCAGTGTGTTGGCAGCAGCCACTCAGTGTTAGTGGTGGCTGTTTAACAGTCTGATGGCCTTGAGATAGAAGCTGTTTTTCAGTCTCTCGGTCCCAGCTTTGATGCACCTGTACTGACCTCGCCTTCTGGATGATAGCGGGGTGAACAGGCAGTGGCTCGGGTGGTTGATGTCCTTGATGATCTTTATGGCCTTCCTGTGACATCGGGTGGTGTAGGTGTCCTGGAGGGCAGGTAGTTTGCCCCCGGTGATGCGTTGTGCAGACCTCACTACCCTCTGGAGAGCCTTACGGTTGAGGGCGGTGCAGTTGCCATACCAGGCGGTGATACAGCCCGCCAGGATGCTCTCGATTGTGCATCTGTAGAAGTTTGTGAGTGCTTTTGGTGACAAGCCGAATTTCTTCAGCCTCCTGAGGTTGAAGAGGCGCTGCTGCGCCTTCTTCACGATGCTGTCTGTGTGAGTGGACCAATTCAGTTTGTCTGTGATGTGTATGCCGAGGAACTTAAAACTTGCTACCCTCTCCACTACTGTTCCATCGATGTGGATAGGGGGGTGTTCCCTCTGCTGTTTCCTGAAGTCCACAATCATCTCCTTAGTTTTGTTGACGTTGAGTGTGAGGTTATTTTCCTGACACCACACTCCGAGGGCCCTCACCTCCTCCCTGTAGGCCGTCTCATCGTTGTTGGTAATCAAGCCTACCACTGTTGTGTCGTCCGCAAACTTGATGATTGAGTTGGAGGCGTGCGTGGCCACGCAGTCGTGGGTGAACAGGGAGTACAGGAGAGGGCTCAGAACGCACCCTTGTGGGCCCCCAGTGTTGAGGATCAGCGGGGAGGAGATGTTGTTGCCTACCCTCACCACCTGGGGGCGGCCCGTCAGGAAGTCCAGTACCCAGTTGCACAGGGTGGGGTCGAGACCCAGGGTCTCGAGCTTGATGACGAGCTTGGAGGGTACTATGGTGTTGAATGCCGAGCTGTAGTCGATGAACAGCATTCTCACATAGGTATTCCTCTTGTCCAGATGGGTTAGGGCAGTGTGCAGTGTGGTTGAGATTGCATCGTCTGTGGACCTATTTGGGCGGTAAGCAAATTGGAGTGGGTCTAGGGTGTCAGGTAGGGTGGAGGTGATATGGTCCTTGACTAGTCTCTCAAAGCACTTCATGATGACGGATGTGAGTGCTACGGGGCGGTAGTCATTTAGCTCAGTTACCTTAGCTTTCTTGGGAACAGGAACAATGGTGGCCCTCTTGAAGCATGTGGGAACAGCAGACTGGTATAGGGATTGATTGAATATGTCCGTAAACACACCGGCCAGCTGGTCTGCGCATGCTCTGAGGGCGCGGCTGGGGATGCCATCTGGGCCTGCAGCCTTGCGAGGGTTAACACGTTTAAATGTCTTACTCACCTCGGCTGCAGTGAAGGAGAGACCGCATGTTTTCGTTGCAGGCCGTGTCAGTGGCACTGTATTGTCCTCAAAGCGGGCAAAAAAGTTATTTAGTCTGCCTGGGAGCAAGACATCCTGGTCCGTGACTGGGCTGGATTTCTTCCTGTAGTCCGTGATTGACTGTAGACCCTGCCACATGCCTCTTGTGTCTGAGCCGTTGAATTGAGATTCTACTTTGTCTCTGTACTGGCGCTTAGCTTGTTTGATAGCCTTGCGGAGGGAATAGCTGCACTGTTTGTATTCGGTCATGTTACCAGACACCTTGCCCTGATTAAAAGCAGTGGTTCGCGCTTTCAGTTTCACACGAATGCTGCCATCAATCCACGGTTTCTGGTTAGGGAATGTTTTAATCGTTGCTATGGGAACGACATCTTCAACGCACGTTCTAATGAACTCGCACACCGAATCAGCGTATTCGTCAATGTTGTTATCTGACGCAATACGAAACATCTCCCAGTCCACGTGATGGAAGCAGTCTTGGAGTGTGGAGTCAGCTTGGTCGGACCAGCGTTGGACAGACCTCAGCGTGGGAGCCTCTTGTTTTAGTTTCTGTCTGTAGGCAGGGATCAACAAAATGGAGTCGTGGTCAGCTTTTCCGAAAGGACTTTTCCGAAAGAACGCATCAAGCATCAGTCACAGGCTGAACTGTTCTCAAGCTAACCAGCAACAGATAATGCAGAAAGGTGTGTGTGTGTGTGTGTGTGTGTGTGTGTGTGTGTGTGTGTGTGTGTGTGTGTGTGTGTGTGTGTGTGTGTGTGTGTGTGTGTGTGTGTTCATAGCATGCTTTAGGGTTACCTGATGCCATTAGTGCTGCTGTGCTAACACTCCCATCATAGCCCATGACCTTTAAGGTGTTGGGGGGCCATAGTGCTGGTGGGGGAAGACTCAGCACTGGGGTTGAATCATAGCTTAGGTCCTATATGGACACTTTAGCCAACTGCACCAGAAGGGCATCCCAAACTGAGTCTAATTATCAGTGAGCAGCTCACTGTAAAGACATGTCATTGTCTCCTGGGAACTGTTTGCTCTGCTGTCGGTGCACTAGCAATACGATTCCTATTTGTGTGAATGATACAAAAGGAATTTGCTTGTTTATTTTTCCTCCCATTAAACCTGGGAGGTTTGACCAGCAGAGCCAATGTATTCATTTTGCTCGTATAAATGTTCCCACGACAAAATGGCTGGTGCTTCAGTTGTGAGTCAGGGCAGCCGGCTGTAGGTAGCAGTGTTGGCTCTTCACGAGTCAGGGTTAATCATGGCATGTGGCTGGTAAGGAGTATGATTTTACTGTATTAACTTCATTCTCAATTGAGGATTCTATTCCTGGTAACAAGAGTCACAGCAGAATTTGTATTATAAACACTTTATTTTCTTGCACATTGGTCCTGGAATAACCTTTAGTTTGCTTTGTGAAGACAGTTTTATTCTGTCAGAGATTTGAAAATTGAGAGTGGAAGATATGCTGCAGTATGTGTAACAGCTAGATTACAAGATGATACAAGCTGGATTTCAATCATTTCACATTTTATGATGATGTTGTGTAATCATACAACCAGCAGGAGAAGGCTAATTTGCATTTTGCTACCGAGACACATCAATTCTCAAAACCTTGCTTGCCGAGGAGCCAAATCCTTGAATTCCGGACGGTACAGACACTGGCAGTGTAATGACAAATTCTCCTCCCAGGAATACCCAGGAAAGAAAGAGCATTAATGTAATTGATACTCTCATAATGAACATATTAGTTATAGAGATATTAGATCTCGCCAAAGTGATAATACTTGGACATTCAAATGACTGTGCTGTAGCATAAATGCGTGAATCATGAAATGTGTGACCAGTTTATTGGGCTAAAAGGATTACATTATAAAAGATCATGAGTTATTATAAACCTGTCCAGCAGATTTGTACTCAAAAGAGAGGTTTATCTGCCTTTATACATTTCACAGACTAAGTTATGCATTTGAAATTAAACGGAGGGTTCTCTATGGGTCTGTTTCTAGGAAAAGTTCAACGAAACGTCACCTGTATGTTTTCGCTGTCCCTTTAGTCCTGTCTGTGTGGCCTCATATCTGAATGCAGTATATGTGTGACTGAAAGATGATTTTATTTGACTTGGTGTTGCAGTATATTGATCCTCGGAAGACGTGTGTGTTTGATGTGTAAAAAGACCATAATATAATGTGTATAACGGGGTCATGTAATGCCATAGGACAAATATTTCTGTCTCCAAATGATCTAGCATTGACAATAAGGGTATTTGTATTTTCTATTCCTTATGGATCCCCATTAGTTCCTGCCAAGGCAGCAGGTTCTCTTCCTGGGGTCCAGCGAGATTAAGGAGTTATACAATTTTAAAGACATTACAAGACATTCACAACAGGGTATACTGGGGAGGAGGGAGGAGAGTGTCTCCTAGAACTCAATAAGTGCCTCTCACCACCTTCCCCATCGCTGTTATAATGACTTTTGTGTCGGGGAGCAATGCAAGCATGACTTTCTCATCTGTATTTGCTTTCTGTAAATGGAAGTCATAACTGAGGGGTGGGAATGACTGCTGTGGCCAATGGCACCTGTATGCCTGAGGTGTGAAGGGAGGCAGTGGAGTCTGTCCTGTTTTAACAGGGTGATTAGGAGGGCGGCAGTTGTACTGTACATGCTGTAATGGAGAGAGTCACAGCCCAAGGCAATACATGTACCAGCTACTCATAGGCCTACTCTTTAAACTCATGGTGCAAGTTCCACTTCACTGAAGTCTTTTAGGTTTCACAAACACTTTGAGAATTGTTTAAAACAGTTACACTATTGCAATTTTCTCACAGTAGTGAGACTATTGTGTGCGTGAGAAATGGTATTGAAGTCTTTGCAGTAGGAAACCATCCCTCTGGCATGCTATGATTAAGGTTAATAGAAGATCTCTTCTGTAGAACATTGTTATATTATAGTAGCTAGCTCGTTGCAGCTTTTCTTGATTAGTGGCAGCGCATGTCATTTGCACACAAGCAATCGTGCTAACGGACTACATAAAATAACACATCTAATTTTGTTGACTCAGGTTTTATACTTTTTAACACAAAACATAAGTATGTTAACACTTTAACCATACGTTTTAGCAGGTCTACTCATGAATTATAGCTGGTATATAAAAAGTGCTCTTTTCCCCATATTCATCACCATTTTACAGTATTCTGGCAGACAGATTTTTATTTATATTGAATAACAGTCTGTTCGATACATACAGTTGAAGTCGGAAGTTTACATACACCTCAGCCAAATACATTTAATCTCAGTTTTTCACAATTCCTGACATTTAATCCTAGTAACAATTATTTGTCTTAGGTCAGTTAGGATCATCAGTTTATTTTAAGAATGAGAAATTTTGGCCTCCCGGGTGGCGCAGTGGTCAAGGGCGCTGTACTGCAGCGCCAGCTGTGCCACCAGAGACTCTGGGTTCGCGCCCAGGCTCTGTCATAACCGGCCATGACTGTGGGGCGATGCACAATTGGCCTAGCGTCGTCCAGGTCAGGGAGGATTTGGCCGGTAGGGATATCCTTGTCTCATCGTGCACCAGCGACTCCCGTGCGGGTCGGGCACAGTGCGCGCTAACCAAGGTTGCCAGGTGCATGGTGTTTCCTCTGACACATTGGTGTGGCTGGCTTCAGGGTTGGATGCATGCTGTGTTAAGAAGCAGTGCGGCTTGGTTGGGTTGTGTATCGAAGGACGCATGACTTTCAACCTTTGTCTCTCCCGAGCCTGTACAGGAGTTGTAGTGATGAGACAAGATTGTAGCTACTAAAACAATTGGATACCACGAAATTGGGGAGAAAAAGGGGTAACATTTTAAAAAAAGAATGTGAAATGTCAGAATAATAGTAGAGAGAATGATTTATTTCAGCTTTTATTTCTTTCATCACATTCCCAGTGGGTCAGAAGTTTACATACACAAATCAAATCAAATCAAATGTAGCCCTTCTTAGATCAGCTGATATCTCAAAGTGCTGTACAGGAACCCAGCCTAAAACCCCAAACAGCAAGTAAATGCAGGTGTAGAAGCATGGTGGCTCGGAAAAACTCCCTAGAAAGGCCAAAACCTAGGAATAAACCTAGAGAGGAACCAGGCTATGAGGGGTGGCCAGTCATCTTCTGGCTGTGCCGGGTGGAGATTATAACAGAACATGGCCAAGATGTACAAATGTTCATAAATGACCAGCATGGTCAAATAATAATAATCACAGTAGTTGTCGAGGGTGCAACAGGTCAACACCTCAGGAGTAAATGTCAGTTGGCTTTTCATAGCCAATCATTGAGAGTATCTTTACCACTCCTGCTGTCTCTTTAGAGTTTAAAACAGCAGGCCTGGGACAGGTAGCATGTCCGGTGAACAGGTCAGGGTTCCATAGAACAGTTGAAATTGGAGCAGCAGCACGGCCAGGTGGACTGGGGACAGCAAGGAGTCATCATGCCAGGTAGTCCTGAGGCATGGTCCTAGGGCTAAGGTCCTCTGAGAGAGAGAAAGATAGAAAGAGAGAATTAGATTGAGCATACTTAAATTCACACAGGACACCGGATAAGACAGGAGAAATACTCCAGATATAACAGACTGACCCTAGCCCCCCGACACCTAAACTACTGCATCATAAATACTGGAGGCTGAGACAGGAGGGGTCAGGAGACACTGTGGCCCCCACATACACTCAATTTGTATTTGGTAGCATTGCCATTAAATTGCTTAACTTGGGTCAAACGTTTCGGGTGGCCTTCCACAAGCTTCGCACAATAAGTTGGGTGAATTTTTTAATTTTTTTCAATATATCCACAAAATTTTCCTGACTCATGATGCCATCTACTTCACAAGGTCCTTTGCTGTTGTTCTGGGATTGATTTGCACTTTTTTGACTCAAATTATGTCAATTAACCTATCAGAAGTTTCTAAAGACATGATATCATTCTCTGGAATTTTCAAAGCTGTTTAAAGGCACAGTCAACTTAGTGTATGTAAACTTCTGACCCACTGGAATTGTGATACAGTGAATAATAAGTGAAATAATCTGTCTGTAAATAATTGTTGGAAAAATGACTTGTGTCATGCACAAAGGAGATAACCGACTGCACAACGTAGATAACCGACAAGTTCTAACCGACTTGCCAAAACTATAGTTTGTTCACAAGAAATTTGTGGAGTGGTTGAAAAACAAGTTTTAATGACTCCAACCTAAGTGTATGTAAACTTCCGACTTCAACTGTAGTATCAAATCACTGGAGAGCTATTGTTTACTCCCTCAGTGATCAATATGCATTATTTAGATTAATTATTCAAAATCATGCAGAAACAAATACACAGTTTTTTATGAGATGTTCACTTTGTTAAAAAAAAAAAACAGCTGAATTGGAATGAGCAATTACTTTAATCTTTTATTCCTCTTGATCCTCTTTTATTTAAACCGAAGGGCGAATACAGAGTCCCTGCAGAACATGAAGTCAGCTCCAATCTTTGATACTGGCCAAAAGAAAGAACATCCAGATCTACAACTGCATCGGAAGGCTTGTAGGGAAAATAGGGCAATACTGTGCTTGTTAAACCTACATTGAATGTTTCACAAATTTGATCTATTTACTGGAAATATCCAATTAAATGAAAACATTATGGCTTTCTGCATCATCTAGCACAGTGCCTCGGATCTAACAACATCATACATTTACAGTACTTTGAAATCCTGTAATAGGAACTTTTAGACCGTTTCAGTTGACATTTAAAAGTTTAGTCAGCCAAGTTACGTACATAAAAAAAAAATGTTTTCTCTTACTCTGCTTACTCACTGTACTCTTTCTTCACAGGCCCTGGCGCTAATCCTTTGGAGCAGTTGGCCATAAATCAGCAGAGTTTTTAATTGAAGTAGAGGCCAACCTGCTCTGATCGAACAGATAAATCTAATGTGCCGTATGGATTAATGAGTCATGGAGAAGGAAGTACTGGTGGAAGGACTTTATGGACTATAGAGATGTCCTTGGTGTCTCCTCCTGAAGAAATAGTGCTGATACATTAACCAATGAAAACCCTATTCTACTAATCCCCCCTATTCCTCCTACTGATGTGACTAGCGGGGCTGGTACATAAAATACAGGAGATATATCCGCATAATGCTGCTGATAGAGTCCCAGTCTGAGGTCCCTCTCCGCTGCTCCTCTCTGTTCAGCAGGTGGAGCCCTGGTGCAGCTTGTGAATGGTTGGTGTGAGAATGTGCAAATTTTGCTCATAAAAATGAATATTTGGTGTTTTGGGTTAAGGCTATTTAATAACTACCAAGCTGAGGGAGGTTACCACCTACTGTGTAAGACGAATTGAAAATGTTACTTGTGTGACTTATTTTTCAAAAAGCCACCTCCAGGGGATTCACATCACTGGCCTGAACATGTTGCAACTCTGGACCAAGCTCTCATCTTACCAAGCGTTTCAGGCTAAATCAATCAATCAAACCAACTGTTAGGGACCTTTCCTGTGTAGTACAGTGTACTGAGCAGTATAGTTCAAGGAAGGACTAAATAAGCTTTATTACTGACATTCACCCTATGCTATACAGAGACTAGATACAGTTAACATTGCACTGCCCGACAATCTAGGGGGAAATGATGGAACTTTTCCTCTCATCCATGGTCTTGCATTTTTCTCCTTGCCTTTTCTAGTTTCCATGGTAACTCTGTGTTGCATGACTGGTTGTCAGCCCACTCAGGCAGTGCAGTACTGCTCAGTCCTCTCTGTGTGAAGTCACAAATAAAACATTCTGTCTGTTCATTTCAACATCACACCATCTCACCACTACCACCACAGCAGAGAGCGAGAGAGAGATCTAGGCATTTCTCCCTCAGCCTTCATGAGCCCTCTCACTGCGCTCATACTAATCCATTCTCTCTTTAGCCCCTCCAAACCCATGGTGAGTTGTAGCCTAGGTTAATGAACACAAGCATAGTTACTTTATATCAATAGGCACTGCCCTTATTAATTAGACCCTAACCCTGAATCACACCATCCAAAGTAAATGAGGTCTTATGCTTTGATCACTACAAACAAGACATCCTGAAAAGGCTGTGTATTTCAATGGGAAAGGAAGTAAGGCACTAAAGACCAATGGATCTGAAATAGAGAGAAGTCGCCTGCTGTGTGTTTTGGAGGTAATTGAGAGGAAAATAAAAATAATGGATAATGCAATGGTTTTACAGTAAGTTATGTATTAGGGCTACCTCAACAAGACCCAACAGAGGATGGTTGAGTTGGACCCTGTTTGGGAGAGTCAGAGACGGGTCATATTTTAACGGCATCTCCTCTCCTTAGCATGATAATGGAAGACTACAGTACTATGACCCTGTTACTGTAGGAAGGTACATTTTTACAAGTGTAGGGTCAGTGAATCAGTCACTGCACAGGCATTAAGAGCCTCTCGTTTGACAAAACAAGAAATATCCTGAGGCCCCGCTCTGCTTTAAGACACTGTGTAGATAAGACAATGTGTCTCGTCTGTATGCTCTCCTCTCAGACCCTAATGCAAACTCATGTTCAGCACATTGACTCAGTATTATAAAGTCATCCACACGCTGTAAGGTGAGTTTAATGGTCTCAGTAATAGCAATAAAAGCAATTGAGGCTCACTGCTTTGATGGGATGCTGCTCTTAAATCCATATTACATAACAAATTGCCATTTGGGGGGGGCGAACAAAACAAAACATTGAGGACAATGCCTTATTACTCCACAGGAAACTGGAATGGACTTTTTTCACCATGATCTTCCTGTAGCTCCTCTTTCATTGTGAGGAGATGTGATATTAGACCTTGATGCAATTTTTTTTTTTTTTATCTCTCAGTATAAGACTGACTCTATTCTTTCCATGCATTCTTCAAATTCTTGGACTTATGGATAGGCTATACTCACTGGTTTAGTGAGAGGGCTTCATTGCTCACTCTGTTGCAGTGACAAAATGCAGGAACAGAAATACCAAAGTAGGCCAGTGTGAGGCATTCTGGGATGACAGGACACCCCCTGGGCTTCTACAAAACTAGACATCCATTTAATATAGCTTTCCCTCATTCCACAGTGTTTAATTTTAACGGCATATACTCAAAATTAAGGCGTGCTTAAGTACTGTCAGTACGTCAGTTTCATGTTATGACTCTGCAGAGAGAAAATAGATTATACATTTCCAATTGAATCCATCTTGTGATTCGAAATTGTAAAATGTAAACCAAGATTACTTATACAAATGTTTCCTTGGCTGCAATTTGGTGGGATGTGAATGGGACACATCAGACACCATGTGGGCGTCTGTGAGGTAGAAGATCTCTCTCCTTTAAAACTCTAATTTCAACCACTTCACAAATTTCTTGTTAACAAACTATAGTTTTGGTAAGTCGGATAGGACATCTACTTTGTGCATGACACAAGTCATTTTTCCAACAATTGTTTACAGGTAGAAACTTCTGATAGGCTAATTGACAACATTTGAGTCAATTGGAGGTGTACCTGTGAATATATTTCATGGCCTGCCTTCAAACACAGTGGCTCTTCGCTTGATATCATGGGAAAATCAAAATAAATCAGCCAAGACCTCAGAAAAAATATTGTAGACCTCCACATGTCTGGTTCATCCTGGTCAGCAATTTCCAAACACCTGAAGGTACCACGTTCATCTGTACAAACAATAGTACGCAAGTATAAACACCATGGGACCACGTAGCCATCATACTGCTCAGGAAGGAGACACGTTCTGTCTCCTAGAGATGTTTAAATCATTCACAGAACAACAGCAAAGGACCTTGTGAAGATGCTGGAGGAAACAGGTACAAAAGTATCTATATCCACAGTAAAACAAGTCCTATATTGACATAACCTGAAAGGTCGCTCAGCAAGGAAGAAGCCACTGCTCCAAAACTGCCATAAAAAAAGCCAGATTACGGTTTGCAACTGCATATGGGGACAAAGATCGTACTTTTTGGAGAAATGTCCTCTGGTCTGATGAAACAACAATAGAACTGTTTGGCCATAATGACCATTAATATGTTTGGAGGAAAAAGGGGATGCTTGCAAGCCAAAGAACACCATCTCAACCGTGAAGCACGGGGGTGGCAGCATCATGTTGTGGGGGTGCTTTGCTGCAGGAGGTACTGGTGCACTTCACAAAATAGATGGCATCATGAGGACGGAAAATGATGTGGATATATTGAAGCAACATCTCAAGACATCAGTCAAGAAGTTAAAGCTTGGTCGCAAATGGGTCTTCCAAATGAACAATGACCCCAAGCATAATTCCAAAGTTGTGGCAAAATTGCTTAAAAGTCAAGGTATTGGAGTGGCAGAACTTAAAAAGTGTGTGTGAACAAGGAGTCCTTACAAACCTGACTCGGTTACACCAGCTCTGTCAGGAGGAATGGGCCAAAATGCACCACCTTATTGTGGGAAGCTTGTGGAAGGCTACCCGAAACGTTTGACCCAAGTTAAGCAATTTAAAGGCAATGCTACCAAATACTAATTGAGTGTATGTAACCTTCTGACCCACTGGGAATGTGATGATAGAAATAAAAGCTGAAATCAATCATTCTCTCTACTATTATTCTGACATTTCACATTCTTAAAATAAAATGGTGATCCTAACTGACCTAAAACAGGGAATTTTTACTAGGATTAAATGTCAGGAATTGTGAAAAACTGAGATTAAATGTACTTGGCTAAGGTGTATGTAAACTTCCGACTTCAACTGTAGGTACTGAAAATGCATTGAAAATATATTATTATATTATTGTACTGTAAACATATCGTGAGGGCAGTGTTCTGTAGGTTCACTGCCAGTGCATTTTACCTCAGAAAGCCGACTAAAGACACAGAGACGCTACAGGCAGGTGAGGGAATTAATCCATGAGTGGCCGTACGCTCCGCCGGATGTGCCTGCAGGTGTACTTAGTCACAACATGCTGTGACTTCCTCTTTGTTCCCTCCACCGGGAGACCGGCTGTGACAAACATAGGCTATATGTATGGGATGTATGGATTGTGCTCCCCCTGCTCTCCCTCTTAATCTCTGTGATAATAAGAGTGGAGCAGCGATCTGTGGGTTTGCATCACCTCCATGTGAGTGATGTTGACGGTGTGTCCCAGAAATGGAAGACCTAAGGGATTTCTGCTCCACTTTCCCCTCCCTCCATTTATTAATTTATCTCTCTTTTATTTGTGCCATGCCTGTCTGGACCATGGATGGGAGGATGTCTGTGAGATGGTCTTAAAGCAAGAGAGCATCTCAGTGGGCTGCAGGAAGGATATTGTTGAATGGCATTGTCAGAAAGAGACCTAGGGCCTCAGTTTAGAATGGCACTGGCGACTAGAAGGTTTTGATGTTGTGGAATGAAGGAGAGTTGTGGAAACAGGAATGTTTTTAGTTTTCTCTTGTAAGTTGTACTGTATGAGCAATAGGTGAAAAGGTTTGCAGCAACTTTGTATAATTGAACAATTATTTCCTGCTTATATGAAAGTTAAGTTCCAAATGTTTTCAAAACTGTATCACGTGCGAAGCGTATTTGCGTTTAGACAGCGCATTCGGGCAGCATCAAATAGTTGGGACATTTACCTCACAAGGCTAAAGGGGACGTTCAATGGCTTAATGTAATGCAATGTAGTCACGAATAAGGGCAACAGAACACTATGCCCAGATAGGCAACCTCGACAGAAGGTCCAATATAACAATAGATATTACTGTAGCTGTGGCCTGTAGCTTGGCCTCAGCCACACTGCCCTTTGTTTTACAAGCACTTATACAAGCACTTATATTAGCATATTTCCTACTTACTGTTCAAAAACATGTTATTGGGTTTAAAATAATCAATAGTAAAACGTTCAGATTACGTTTGTGAGTGAATTAAACATGTTCAATCGCTTTCATGAGTGTATTATCTCACTAGCCTGAGTTTAAGACAAGGGTTTAGCTAACTTATTTTCAATAATCAAATTTCAAAATAGCGCAAGAACATTTCCAATAACCTTTTTGAGGAATAGCAACTTTGCTTAACTTCCTTCGTAAGTCTATAGTTAAGGGAAAAATGGCAGTTAAGAAGAAATTTCTTCTTAAGAAGGTTTGTGAATCTGGGCCCTGGATTGTACAAGAATTGCACATTATTATTTTTTAAATTGTTCACGCTCTATTATTATTTTTTAAATTGTTCACACTCTTGTTGTTGATCATTGTTAGACAGTGATTTTGAAGTCTTGCCATAGATTTTCAAGCTGTTTTAAGTCCAAACTGTAAATAGGCCACTCAGCAACATTCAATGTTGTCTTTGCAAGCAACTCCAGTGTATATTTGGCCTTGTGTTTTAGGTTGTTGTCCTGCTGAAAAGTTAATTTGTCTCCCGGTGTCTGTTGGAAAGCAGACTGAACCAGGTTTTCCTCTAGGATTTTGCCTGTGCCTAGCTCTATTCTGTTTCTTTCTATTTAAAAAAAAACTCCCCTGTCCTTGCCGATGACAAGAATACCCATAACATGATGCAGGCACCACCATGCTTGAAAATATGAAGAGTGGGACTGTCACGTTCATTTAAAGATGGATTGCACCAAGGTGCAGCGTGGTAGGCATACATTTTTCTTTATTTTAATGACACCGAAAACAACAAAATACAAAACAAACGTAAAGTTCTGCAGGCTACCCAGCACCTATACAAAATCCCACAAACTAAGGTGGAAAACAGGCTGCCTAAGTATGAGCCCCAATCAGAGACAACGATAGGCAGCTGCCTCTGATTGGGAACCATACCCGGCCAACAAAGAAACAGAAAAACTAGAATGCCCACCCAAATCACACCCTGATCTAACCAAATAGAGAAATAAAAAGGCTCTCCAAGGTCAGGGCGTGACAGGTACTCAGTGATGTGTTGTGTTGGATTTGTCCCAAACATAATGCTTTGTATTCAGGACATAAAGTTAATTTCTTTGCCACATTTTTTGCAATTTTACTTTAGTGCCTTGTTGCAAACAGGATGCATGTTTTTGAATATTTGTTATTCTGTACTGGCTTCCTTCTTTTCACTCTATCATTTAGGTTAGTATTGTTTATTTTAACATATTGGACTATGCATGTAGCCTATGTATGATCTATATTATCAGATGTGCTATTAGCAATAAGCATTATCACCTGTAACCCAACTGATAAAGCATAGTGGCTATATAATGTACATACTGTAGGTGGAAGCATGGAGTTTTTCCATCTGCGTTTACCCGATTGGAGACAACATCCTGATTGTTATTATTATTAATTATTGTTATTTTATTATAAATATGAATGTACGTATAAATAAATATTCATTATTATTCACCCAAAATACGATTTTTTGTTGTTTCTATTACAAAGTATGTCATTGCTCTTTTAAAACGACATTGCCCCTTTAAAAGTTCTGTTGCCCAGCTGCATCTAAACCTTTCTTGAAACTCCAGCTGTA
This sequence comes from Oncorhynchus mykiss, assembly GCF_057628025.1. Classification (NCBI taxonomy): domain Eukaryota; kingdom Metazoa; phylum Chordata; class Actinopteri; order Salmoniformes; family Salmonidae; genus Oncorhynchus; species Oncorhynchus mykiss. The sequence continues at coordinate 69,466,139 of NC_143026.1, read as the reverse complement.
AAAGTGTATTTGTAAAACAATGACACATGCTCAACTGGAGGAGTAGATGAATAATCATTGTAGAAATGTTAAACTGGGTTACCACTCTTTTTTAAAAACAGTATGTAAACATTACTAATGTGGCGGGCATGACAGAAGCCAAACGTGAGTTGGGTTGGGGGTGTGGTTTGATGTGGTGTTTCTTGGATGTGTCCTTGCCACCATCAAGACACACCCATCTGTCAGAACCTGGCCCACAGCTGTTTCCCCTCACTCAATCACAGCAAACAAACCTCCTGCAGGTTGAGTTCAATAACTACAGGCAGATGTATGTAGATATAGGTAGATATACATTTATCTGTAGATATTCTAAAATAAGTTTTGATATCTTTAAAATGTTGTAACAGGTCCATGTAGTATAAACACACCTTTACATAATACTATAGAAGCAGTGTTCTGTTAATAACACTGTGCACCTTTCACCTTTGATTGTCATTCCCAGCCGATACAGATACTGTGCCTATCGGCATTTTGGTGGTGGCAATGGGGCTACCTTGGCAAACATGTCACAGTGGTCACACCTTCCCGTGTGGTGTCCCATATACAACAGGAGTTCCCTGAGACTGGTGCAGAATACACAGGGTTTCTCCCTCCCCATATTGACTGATACAATTCAATTCAATAAAAAAAAGACAATACAAGTGAAATTAACATGTTTATGCAGAGTGCCAGGTCTCTCTCCATTCAGTGACATCAGTGTCAAGCCTGTCTGTCGGTCAGGGCTCCATCACATCATCTTGCAAGTCTAACAAGTGCTGGCACCATAGATGCATCTGTGAAGGAATACACACATAGTCACTGTTCTATTAACATAGATGATCTCTGACAAACAGACATATACTATGTTGAAGTTTTAACCGGTCCGATTAAACCTACCTAATTCTGGTTTCCCCATCGACGACCGTTGGCGAGCAGGCAAAAGGTGAGGCTGGAGGTAAGGGCTTTGTCAGCGCCCCATTGATGGGCATGGCAGTGGAGATCATCTCCTGGCCCCTCATCAAAGATACTGGTCGGTCACACACAAACACACATCGATCACCGATTACATTATCAATGGTGGTTATGATTAGCATGGTGGAACCCACCTGGTTGCTGCATTCACCTTTCTATTTCACTTCAGATATCATGATATGTGAAGACAAGACTTCGCCATGAGCTGTGAACGGAGCACCTGGCTTATGCCAATTAATCGACTCCCCTCAATGAAGAGAAGTGAAGTGGGAGGAGGGTCAATATGCAAGTGGAGCTTGGCAAAAGGGGGTATGGTTTGTTGACATAATTGTAATCCAAACCCAACCTTCATTTACTCGTTGTGAGGTTCCAAACTCTGTTTCAGACGAGATTGACTTCATGACCAAAATAATCATATTTACAATTTGTAGTAAATCTTGACACTGGAATAAATGTTTCTGACTCATATCGACGCCACATAGGTCATTTTCAAAGGGATTAGCTGTTTTTTAGGGCAGTCGCTTTTTAAAGTGACTAGTGTTCTATGACTCTATGCACTTATGCCTCGTTCACGTGCCTCGTTCAACCGACATGCTAACTGGTTGAACGCTGCATGTGTATAACTACAACCACTTAGCAAGTCGTTCATTTCAGAGTTCCGACTAGCACGTGAACAGGATTCTGGATTCCGTCACGTGAACAGGAATCCGTCATATGGATTCTAGAAAGGTCGTTTTTGAGATCAGTGTAGAATAAAAAACACTGGTTTGGAGATGGCAGCCTAATACAGACAGAAGCATGTTTGTTCTGTGAAATATATTCCCAAATAAATGTATTCTCAAATATGTTATTTTCTCTGTTATACTGTGTGCACTGAACGGAAATGCATGATTGTTGATGAAACTCCAATGTTCAGATGAAGGGAATTAAATTGTCTATAATGCGAACCACAGCAGCGCTTAACTCAGACAACAGTGTGAGGCTTTTGTAGCCTCCTGTAACTGCTGGCAAAGTAATTCAAAGCCTATACTTGATCACTCAGGATGTAACTTTCCAGTGCTACTATTTTTTCCATGTAATGTTATTATTAAAACAAAATCAGACAACCCCATAGTGTAATAGTTGACCTATTTACATAGTGTGTACAAGATAAATATGCCTCTCAGGGACCATTCAAGTTGGGAGAGCCATAGGAGGGAAACATGTATTCCAGTGGAGGCTTCTCAGAGCAGAAAGGGGAGGACCACCTCCTCAGTGAATTTCATTTAAAAAAAACATTTTAAAACATTTAAAAGGTTATCCTTTTCAGATATAACTTTACTAAATATATTCACGTCACCAAATAATTGATTAAAACACACTGTTTTGCAATGAAGGTCTACAATAGCCTCAACAGCACTCTGTAGGGTAGCACCATGGTGTAGATGGGGGACAGCTAGCTTCCATCCTCCTCTTGGTACATTGACTTCAATACAGAACCTAGAAGGCTCTTGGTTCTAACCCCTTTCCATAGACTTACACAGTAATTATGACAACTTCCGGAGGACGTCTTCCAGCCTATCAGAGCTCTTGCAGCATGAACTGACATGTTGTCCACCCAATCAAAGGATCAGAGAATGAATCTAGTACTGAAAACCTAAGCAAGAGTTATCTAGAACTACAGTACAGTAGTTGACTCAGAAGACAATAGCTGAACAGTTTTGAACAAATTAATTTCTTCAAAATTGAAGGAGAAGCATGAGAGAGAGAGAGAGATTTTGTAATTTTTTCAGTTTCAGTTTCACTTACTTAGCTAGCAAATGCAGCTGGCTAGTTTAGCCTACTCAAACACCTGGCTCAAACAGAGGGATGCTATGCTAGCTGGCTATGACTTTCCAACACAACACTGGAACTCTTCCAAGTCAAGGTAAGCTTTTGGCTTTATTCATTTATTGTCACCGGGCCCGGCAGTGTAACTGCTAAACTGCTTACTGACTATACACTAATGTTACTACAAAGCATTAGTTATATTAGCTATGTTGACTAGGACGTTACTTTAGCTAATATGGGGACAACGATGTAGGCTGTGTGGCGGTTATGACATGGTTTGGCTTGGAATGTTGTTTTTTTTGCTTGGTCACATACAGCTGATGTGTTGTGCTGTCATGTGTGCTCCCTCTCCGACTTCTAGGTCACCAGGCTGCTTGTTATGGAGCACACCTGTCACCGTCATTACATGCACCTGCGTGTCATCACTCACCTTGACTCCATCACTTCCTTGATTACCTGCCCTATATATGTCACTCCCTTTGGTTCCTTCCCCAGGCGTCATTGTTTCTGTTTCCTGTCTGTGTGTTGTTCATGTGTCTTGTTTTGTATTATATTTCATTTATTTATTAAAACATTTTTACCTGCACCTGCTTCTGACTCACCGCCCCATCATTACATGTGTGTTGAAGTCCACAAACAAAGGGAAAAGGTGTGGACGTGTGAGCCCACCAAATCAGCCTGTCTCTAACCTCCAGCGGACCGTACACCCATCCCGCTGGACACTGTGGTGGAGTAGGCTCAACACGCGATGCTCGCTCGATGTCTGCGTCCACCTCCCACCTCACCGGTGCCACCAGACAAGAGGCCGGGAGGATGAGCGCAGGTTCGATGGCCCGCTCCTCCGTATCATATAGTCGGGACAGTGCGTCTGCCTTAGTGTTCTGGGAGCCTGGTCTATAGGAGATGGTGAACCTAAATCGGGTGAAAAACATGGCCCACCTTGCCTGACGAGGGTTCAGTCTCCTCGCTGCCCGAATGTACTCTAGATTACGGTGGTCAGTCCAGATGAGAAAAGGGTATTGAGCCCCCTCAAGCCAATGTCTCCACACCTTCCGGGCCCTGACGACAGCCAGCAGCTCCCGATCCTCCACGTCATAGCTTCGCTCCGCCGGGCTGGGCGTCTGCGAAAAGAAAGCACAGGAGCGGAGCTTCGGTGGCGTACCCGAGCGCTGTGAGAGCACGGCTCCAATCCCAGCCTCAGACGCGTCCAACTCCATTATGAATGCCAAAGAGGGATTCAGATGCGTTAGCACGGGGGCCGAGGTGAAAAGAGCCTTCAGGCGACCAAAAGCCCTGTCCGCCTCAGCCGACCACCCCAGATGCACCGGCCCCCCATTCAGCAGTGAAGTAATGGGAGCAGCCACCTGCCCAAAAACCCCGGATTAACCTCCGGGACGTAATTGGAAAACCGCTGCTGTGGTTGGAGTCGGCCAATTACACACGGCTGCAATGCGGTCACACACCATCACCAACCCTGATGTGGAAATGCGATACCCAAGGAAGGAGACGGCCTGTTGAAGAACAAGCATTTCTCAGCCTTGACGTACAGGTCATGCTCCAACAGTCGCCCATGTACCTTGCACACCAGAGACACGTGCGCGGCGCGTGTTGCGGAATTGACCAGAATGTCATCGGTATAAACCACCACACCCTGCCCGTGCAGGTCCCTGAGAATCACTTCTACAAAAGATTGGAAGACTGCTGGAACATTCTTCAACCCGTACGGCATGACGAGGTACTCATAATGGCCGGATGTGGTACTAAATGCTGTCTTCCACTCATCTCCCTCCTGGATACACACCAAGTTATATGAGCTTCTGAGATCCATTTTTCGGAAAAAGCGTGCTCCGTGAAATTACTCAATCTCCGTGGCAATGAGAGGTAGCGGGTACCCCACCGTGATGACATTTAGACCTCTATAGTCAATGCACGGACGCAGGCTTCCCTCCTTTTTTTCACAAAAAATAAACTCGAGGAGGCAGGTGATATGGAGGGCCGAATGTACCCCTGCCCCAGAGATTCAGATATGTATGTCTCCATAGCCACCGTCTCCTCCTGTGACAGTGGATACACGTGAATCCTGGGAAGTGCAGCGCCTACCAGGAGATTTATCGCACAATCCCCTTGTCGATATGGTGGTAATTGGGTCGCCCTCTTTTCACAGAAAGCGAAAGCCAAATCGGCCTATTCTGAGGGAATGCGCACTGTGGAGACTTGGTCTGGACTCTCCACCGTCGTAGCACCAATGGAAACTCCTACACACCTGCCTGAGCACTCCTCTGACCACCCCTTGAGAGCCCTCTGTTGCCACGAAATCCTGGGGTTGTGACCGACCAACCAGGGGATCCCCAGCACCACCGAAAATGCAGGAGAATCAATGAGGAAGAGACTAATTCTCTCCTCATGACCCTCCTGCGTAACCATGCCCAGTGGAGTCGTGGCCTCCCTGACTAGCCCTGACCCTAATGGTTGGCTATCTAAGGCGTGCACTGGGAAGGGTTTGTCAAGCTGAACAAGGGGGATCCCTAACCTATGCGCTAAACCGTGGTCAATAAAAATCCCCGCCGTGCCTGAATCTACTAGCGCCTTATGCCGGGAAAGAGGGCCAAATTCAGGAAAAACAATCAATACATACATGTGACCAACAGGGGGCTCTGGGTGAGCCTGGTGCCGATTCACCTGAGGTGTCCGAGCAGTGCTCGGCCTGGCGTCTCGACTCCCTGGAGGACCCCCCCCAGTACCGGTCAGCATTGTGCCCTCTGCGACCACAGCTGGTACAGGAAAGGCCCCCTCCTCCGGTCGCCCTCGCTGCAGCACCTCCTAGCTCCATGGGCGTTGGAGTGAAGGAGCTGGGGGATGGAACTGACAGAACCCAATCTGGACGTCCGAGGGTCGCCAGCAAGTTGTCCAAACGAATGATCCAAGGAGAGAGTGGTGTCGCTACAGGCTAGCTCCCTACGGATGTCCTCTCGCAAACTGCACCTATAGTGATTGATCAGGGCCCTGTCGTTCCATCCCGCGCCAGCAGTCGAGGTCCGGAACTCTAGGGCAAAGTCCTGAGCACTCCTCTTCTCCTGCCTCAGATGGAACAGCCGTTCACTCTGGGTAGTGGTCCCTCGCCGAGTCAGAATCGTTCCATACTGCGTTGGCCCACTCCAGAGCGGAAGAGAGTGCATAGAAGCGAGAAGGAATACAACTCGGCTGCTATGAAAGTGCACTGTGTTTGCGTGTCATTAGGGGTGTATTCATTCTGCGGATTATTTTGAAAAACGTTTTTTTAAATGGCAGCAAATGAAACAGGGATAAAAATACCTGAATTTGTCCAATAGAAACTGTTGGACTAATGATTACACCCTAGATAAACTAGATGCAGGCAAAAGTGTGCAAGGCTGTATTGAACACTCTCGATCTGTGTGCACTTACGTTGTAAACTTTCATTCATAGGCTATAAACCTATCGATGTTACATTGAACTGGGTGAATGGAATATGAGTGACAGTCATGCAATATGCTGTAATAGAAATAAGACCATGCGCATATAAAAAAAAATCCTCTCTCATCATAAATGGCACTGATGTAATTGCACAACAATTCTTATTGCAATCGCGGGAACACACTTTTGAAACCAGGTTAGGCAAATGTATGTTTTAAACAGTTTTGGCCTTGGTACGTCTTAAGGATCCACCCCCTTTTTAAAATGTTCACCTAAATGACATACCCAAATCTATCTCTGTCAAGGCTTTCTTCCTCCTCTTCTGAGGAGGAGTAGTAGGAAGGATCAGAGGACCAAAATGCAGCGTGGTATGTATCCATAATTTAATTTAATGAGAATGAATACAGAATACAAAAAGAACAAGAGAAACAAAATGAAAATGGAAACAGTCCTGAATGGTGCAAACACTGAAACGGAAAATAATCACCCATGAAACACAGGTGGGAAAAGGCTACCTAAGTATGATTCTCAATCAGAGACAACTAACGACACCTGCCTCAGATTGAGAATCATACCAGGCCAAACCCACCCAACTCACGCCCTGACCATACTAAAACAAAGACATAACAAAATAACTAAGGTCAGAACGTGACAAACTGCCTGTAACTCAGACCCTAAAGCAAGGATATGCATATTCTTTGTTCCATATGAAAGGAAACACTTTGAAGTTTGTGGAAATGTGAAAGGAATGCAGGAGAATATAACACAATAGATCTGGTAAAAGATAACACAAAGAAAAAACCAACCGTTATTTTGTACCTTCATCTTTGAAATACAAGAGAAAGGCCATAATGTATTATTCCAGCCCAGCTGCAATTTAGATTTTGTCCACTAGATGGCAGCAGTGTATGTGCAAAGTTTAAGACTGAGCCAATGAACCATTGCCTCTCTGTTCAAAATGTTGTATCAGGACTTGCCAAATGTGCCTAATTTGTTTATTTATAACTTTTAATGTTCAAAATTGTGCACTCTCTTCAAACAATAGCATGGTATTATTTCACTCTAATAGCTACTGTAAATTGGACAGTGCAGTTAGATTAACAAGAATTTAAGCATTCTGTCAGATATGTCTATGTCCTGGGATATGTTCTTGTTACTTACGTCATTTCTTGTTGCATGATGTCATGCTAATTGTATTAGACTACGTTAGCTCAACCGTCCCGGTGATCCCGAAGAGGTTTTAAACACATTATATGTAAATCAAATAAAATTGTATTTGTCACATGCGGCGAATACAACAACCTTACCGTGAAATGGTTATATTTCAGCTGTAGACCTTACCGTGAAATGTATATACAGTATTTTAGTCATGGTTTATGCAACATAACTACTTCTGTACACACATTTTCTATTCATATACTGTCCATACTGTCTATATAATTTTAAATATATATTTATATTCCGGACTCTGACATTGCTCATTCTGATATTTCTTCATTTCTTTATTTAAAATGTTGGGATTGTTGTTGTGTTTTGCTAGGTGTTATTACCACAGATAGAACAATGAGACAGATATTTCACAGACAACGATGAGACAGCCTATAGGGAGGAGGTCAGAGACCTGATCGTGTGGTGCAAGGACAACAACCTCTCCCTCAACATGATCAAGACAAAGGAGATGATTGTGGACTACAGGAAAAGGAGGTGTCACGTGTGCTCCCTCTCCGGCCTCTAGGTCACCAGGCTGCTTATTATTGCGCCACACCTGCTACGCGTGATTCGTGTTTCTTGTTTGGTTCATGTTTGTTTATTTATTAAATGTATTCACTCCCTGAACTTGCTTCTCGACTCTCAGCATACATCATTACAGAATAACTCCTCACCAAAGGGAAGCATCAGGGAGTGTTTTTTGTTTTGTTTTTGTGTTGGAGGTGATGTTGGGTCCGAGTGTCAGTACCAGAGCTACAAGGGAGGCCTCAGCCGGTTTGTCGGACTCCCATGCTTCGGCGGGTTCGACGGGTTCCCCTGCCTCAGCTGGCTCGACAGGTTTCCTTACCTCAGCGGGATCGACAGGCTCCCATTCCTCAGCGGGTTTGATAGGCTCTCATGCCTCAGCTGTCTCGACAGGCTCCCATGCCTCGGCGGGCTCGATAGGCTCCAATGCCTCAGCTGGGTGAACAGGTTCCCGTGCCTCGGCCAAAGCAAACGGGGAGTAGCCGGTTCGTCAGGTTTCTGCGCCTCAGCGGAGGCGATCAGTCCACTCCTGATCCCCGGGATCGTCCCTTTGGTTGGTGTCCTGCAGCTGGAGCTGCGCGCTGGGGAGGGGGTACTGTCACATATGCTCTCTCTCCGGCGCTCTAGGTCGCCATGCTCCCACTCCTCAGCCGGATTGACAGGTTTCCACGCCTCAGCAGAGGTGACCAGTCCACTCCTGATCCCCGGGATCGTCCTTTTGGTCACTGTCCTGCGGCTAGTGCCGCGTGTCGGGGAGGGGAGTACTGTCACGTGTGCTCCCTCTCTGGCCTCTAGGTCACCTGGCTGTTTATTATTGCGCACACCTGTCACGCGCATCAGTGCCTAATGACAATCACCTGGACTCCATCATCTCCTTGTTCACCTGCACTATTTATGTCACTCCCTTTGGTTCCTTCCCCAGGTGTTATTGTTTCTGTTTCTGTTTCATGTCGGTGCGCTATTCATGTTTCTTGTTTAGTTCATGTTCGTTTATTTATTAAATGTATTCACTTCCTGAACTTGCGTCCCGACTCTCAGCGTACATCGTTAGAGGAGGACCGAGCACGCCCCCATTCTCATCGACGAGGCTGTTGTGGAGCAGGTTGAGAGCTTCAAGTTCCTTGGCATCCACATCACCAACAAAATAACATGGTCCAAGCACACCAAGACAGTCATGAAGAGGGCAAAACCTATTCCCCCTCAGGAGACTGAAAAGATTTGGCATGGTTCCTCATATCCTCAAAAGGTTTTACAGCTACACCATCGAGAGCATCCTGACGGATTGCATCACTGCCTGGTATGGCAACTGCTCTGCCTCCGACCACAAGGCACTACAGAGGGTAGTGCGTACAGCCCAGTACATCACCGGGGCCACGCTTCCTGCCATCCAGGACCTCTATACCAGGAGGTGTCAGATGAAGGCCCAAAAATTGTCAAAGACTCCAGCCACCCTATTCATAGACTGTTCTCTCTGCTACCTCACGGCAAGCCAAGTCTCGGTCCAAGAAGCTCCAAAATAGCTTTTACAGTCGTGGCCAAAAGTTTTGAGAATGACACAAATATTAATTTCCACAAAGTTTGCTGCTTCAGTGTCTTTAAATATTTTTTTTGTCAGATGTTACTATGGAATACTGAAGTATAATTACAAGCATTTCATAAGTGTAAAAGTCTTTTATTGACAATTACATGAAGTTGATGCAAAGAGTCAATATTTACAGTGTTAACCCTTCTTTTTCAAGACCTCTGCAATCCGCCCTGGCATGCTGTCAATTAACTTCTGGGTCACATCCTGACTGATGGCAGCCCGTTCATGCATAATCAATGCTTGGAGTTTGTCAGAATTTGTGGGTTTTTGTTTGTCCACCCGCCTCTTGAGGATTGACCACAAGTTCTCAATGGGATTAAGGTCCGGGGAGTTTCCTGGCCATGGACCCAAAATATCGATGTTTTGTTCCCCGAGCCACTTAGTTATCACTTTTGCCTTATGGCAAGGTGCTCCATCATGCTGGAAAAGGCATTGTTCGTCACCAAACTGTTCCTGGATTGTTGGGAGAAGTTGCTCTCGGAGGATGTGTTGGTACCATTCTTTATTCATGGCTGTGTTCTTAGGCAACATTGTGAGCGAGCCCACTCCCTTGGCTGAGAAGCAACCCCACACATGAATGGTCTTAGGATGCTTTACTGTTGGCATGACACAGGACTGATGGTAGCGCTCACCTTGTCTTCTCCGGACAAGCTTTTTTCCGGATGCCCCAAACTATCGGATGCCCCAAACTTTTGCTACCCTTCTTGACACCAGGCCATCCTCCAAAAGTCTTCGCCTCACTGTGCGTGCAAATGACCTCACGCCTGCCTGCTGCCATTCCTGAGCAAGCTCTGTACTGGTGGTGCCCCGATCCCACAGCTGAATCACTGACATGATGCCAGCTGGTCCTTTTGTGGCAGGGCTGAAATGCAGTGGAATTTTTGGGGGGGGATTCAGTTCATTTGCATGGCAAAGAGGGACTTTGCAATTAATTGCAATTCATCTGATCACTCTTCATAACATTCTGGAGTATATGCAAACTGCTATCATACAAACTGAGGCAGCAGACTTTGTGAAAATTTATATTTGAGTCATTCTCAAAACTTTTGGCCACGACTGTACACCCAAGCCATAAGACTCCTGAACAGCTAATCAATTGGCTACCCAGACTATTTGCAATATCCCCCCCCCCCCCCCCCCGCAAACTAAATTCTGTAACAGACAGAATGGACTGCATTGTTTAGAAGTGCAAGGGCGAATTGAGCCATTGCACACAAGCAATTCACAGAGTCGGAGTTCTCTAACGTTAATATGCAAATTAATGCTTGAATGCGCCAATAGAATCTCACTAGCTCGTACTTGGCTCGGCCCACCTCCTTGCTTGTTCTGCCCACTATGATTACTTTGCTCCCATTGGAAATGACAGGCTCTGGTCTATATGGGGTTAGTTACACAAACATTTGTTATTACTGCACTGTTGGAGCTAGAAACACAAGTATTTCACCGCACCTGTGATAACATCTGAAATCTGTGTATGTGAACAATAAACTATTTGATTTTAATTTTCTAGAGGCTCTCACCGTCCGGCTGACTGTGCTCACATTACTATTGGCAAATGTAGGCCTATGTGCATTGGTTAGAGTAAGTGGAGGAGCAGTGTAGTGCAGTACTCCACACAAGCATTAACCACAAATAAAGCTTACCTACATTTGAAATCTATAGATACCTATATAACATACACCCACATAGAACCTCTCTGATGCCCTTGTATTAGATTTAGTGTTCTCCAGTTTTTGTCAACCTCATTCAGAGAGAGGGTATACAGTCTGTTGCTTATTTTGGCTCTGTGGCCAGCCTGCCTCTTGGGTTGTCTTGAGGTCAGGATTCTAACATGACTGAGTTGAGTGGCTGGAGCTACAGTACTACTGTAAGTGAATCTGGTTGCCATCGTGACTGACTTCGTCTGAGAGGGAGGATGAAATTCACTCAGTTGAGTGACACCTCCTGACTACTGAGTCACATGTGTTATGTGGGAAATACACAACAGATCCAGACGCTCACTAACTAACTTATGTAAGCCCTTTTAACCATCTATAGGGGGGGTTAGAAATTACTCAATGACCATGCATGTGGTTTTGACTGACAAACCTACATAAAAAGTTGGTCACAAAAAAGAGAAGGGGAAATTAGTAACATTTGGCTTTAATCTAAAAATGAATATTCAAATATAAGATGGCTTCTCTGCTCTAATTGTCACAAACACTCTAATTGTCACAAATGCTGCAAATTGTCCTTTATGTTCTGCACTATACCATCTGAGCTATACAATACATTTTGTGATGAAGCGTGCTGTGTCTCCCCCAGCTACTGTCTATACAACCCTAAAACGAATGAGGCACATTAGATAAAGTGATTGAGTCTGAGCTTGGCATGTTTAAATGCTGCTCACTGGTGGAACTAAGGGAGAGATACTTTCTTTCCATTGATCCGCCCGCACGGCTACCCAGCTGTGATTTAACCACTTTCAATCTGTGCGTGGCTCCCCCACCGTCAGCCTTATTTCATCAGGTTGCCCCCGTCTGCCATGGGAATCCACTAACGCCACTCACTACACTAAAGCTGCCCTTGCCAGTCACGAGGCTGGCAGCAGAGAGGATCTGAAGGGGCCCGTCATTGTTTACCTGGACATGCGGTGGTGGTGGTGGTGGGGGTGGGGGTGGGAGGTGACATTTACTCATCAGGGCAGAGTGGTTGGTGTGAGTGGTCATCTTTATGCACACAGTGTTTACCTGGCTGGGGCACAGCTGCAGAGGAGATTACTCATCACTTTACCTGCTGTGTGGGTGGGAGAGTTACACATTATATTCAAGGGAAGGGTGAATGAGCTGTTAATACACTGGGGTATTGTTGCTTACCATATTGTATGCTTGCTTTACCAGACTTCTTTGATGCAGTATAGTGAAACTGGGAGAAACCATGACTCCATGGGTTAAGATTACATGCTATCAGGCTAAGTTTATCTTCACCTTAGGCTGCCCAGCCTACTCTGTAGTAAGCGATGCCCTCTCTGGGCTCATTAATATGGAATATTTAACACTTGCCCACTTTGGAAGCCCATTTTAGAGAACCACGCCCCAAAAAGCATATTGGCTGATTATAACTAAAACAATATATTTTACAGGATAATTAAATGTGTCGAGAAAGAAAATAGATGTATGCAATATAATATAAGGAAAATGCCTCTGCGTTTTCACTGATAGGTGTTTACCTCTGGGAAAGCATGCAGCAACATTTCTGTTTTAAGGGGAGAAAATACTCTCATTTGCCTCAGGGACGTTCAAACTATGAACAGTTAGTATTTATTTTCCTGTCTTTACTTGATTGATTAAGTTTGAAAGGGAACCGTATTAGAGGCTGAGAAGAAGATTAACATGACAGCACTTTGTGGTTGAATTCAGTTTTGGGCGTTCTTTCTGAGTCATGCCTGGCGATGGCCTCATGTGTACTGTAAAGTACAAAATGACACGTCATTGTTTTTTAGAAATGCAGGTGTGTATGTAGCCCATATTCAGCACACAGGAGCAACAAGGGAAATATAAAATGGAAAATAATGTCATTTAATATTGAATGAGTAAAGTACACATGGCTACAGTAAGTACTTTAAGTTAAATATCCAATCTCGAGCAGAACAGTATCTACATGAGAGCTACATGAATACTGTATTAGTCAATGTCATATGCAATAACCACTCAAATGCAATCATTAAACATGAATTCATAATGATCTATTTTCAATAATTGAGGATTTTCATTGTGTGCATAATGAGGTACTCTTAAGTAACATATCTTTGAGGATGATGGCATGTCTGCTGGTGGACCTTCCTCTAGTCTAGAAGCTGCTTTAGTATATGAGTTAGAGATCAGGGGTGACCATGATGAGGAATTCATTATCCAAGCCTTAACTGGACAGTCATGATCATCCCATTGGCTTGCAGTCTAAAGGGAGATCCTAAAGGGAGATCCTAAAGGGAGATCCTAAAGGGAGATCCATGGTATGGCAACCAAACAAATGTGAACAGAAGGGCATAAATCCGTAAGGTGGAGCTTGGTATTCTCAAGGATAAAGCTTATGAAAATAGACATGTCTCCATCACAACACTGATGCTGCCTACTGTCACTCACAGCCGAAACGTCTTTCTCTCCTTCAACTCACATTTGGGTTTAATACCCGCAATTCCATTTCATGCCAATGACTCACTCATCCTCCTTCTGAATCTGAGGGTACTGTATGTTTAGTTCTTCTGTGGCCCCATGGTTTAAGAGCAGGGAAGTGTGATTTAAGTTATTCGCAGTGAGGCTCAGCCCATCCAGCTAACATTACAGTCACAACCACTCCAATGGAAGACTCTGGGTTGAATGATATAAAATCACAACCACTCCAAAGGAAGACTCTGGGTTGAATGATATAAAATCACAACCACTCCAAAGGAAGACTCTGGGTTGAATGATAAAAAATCACAACCACTCCAAAGGAAGACTCTGGGTTGAATGATATAAAATCACAACCACTCCAAAGGAAGACTCTGGGTTGAATGATATAAAATCACAACCACTCCAAAGGAAGACTCTGGGTTGAATGATATAAAACCACAACCACTCCAAAGGAAGACTCTGGGTTGAATGATATAAAATCACAACCACTCCAAAGGAAGACTCTGGGTTGAATGATATAAAATCACAACCACTCCAAAGGAAGACTCTGGGTTGAATGATATAAAATCACAACCACTCCAAAGGAAGACTCTGGGTTGAATGATATAAAATCACAACCACTCCAAAGGAAGACTCTGGGTTGAATGATATAAAATCACAACCACTCCAAAGGAAGACTCTGGGTTGAATGATATAAAATCACAACCACTCCAAAGGAAGACTCTGGGTTGAATGATATAAAATCAGCTGCAAAATCAAACATTTAAGAGACGTCTATGATAATAGAACACAGTTGAGTTCACATTGCCCCACAACATTATGTAGACCACATTTACAAATGGAAGTTTTTAAGAAAATAAATTGAGCTCTTGCCTTGTTTTGAGGAAGTATACAGCATTGGTATCTAGGTTGTTCTATTAACTGAGCATCTAAATAGCCTCAATAGTTTAATGAACATGCGTTCTTATGACTCATGCTCACCATGGCTGCAGATTTAAATACTCTTCTGCTCTTAGCATTGACACAATATGGACAGTGGGTTGATTTGATTGCCATGACAGGCAATCATGCCATAGAACAGAAATAACTTTCAGTGAATTTACATAAACCTAATCTATCTACATTCTCTGCTTAAGGGGTGATGATGTAAGGTCTGTTTTGTTCTACTCTGGGATAAAACACAGAGATGTTGAAGTGTATTGATGAGAACATTGAGTGCAGAATTTATACTTGGTTTTGAAACATTTATCTGTGGGATAAGTCCTTCTATGCAGGGATATATAATAATTGCTAAATGCCTTTTTCAAGGGCTTCATTATTTTCCACTCTTTTCAAGTTTAAAAGCATTCTTTCCTGAAGACATGAATGGTGTGGCCATCGCAGGCAGCAGAGTCCTCCTGTTCCTCAGTAAAATAGGGAAATGTTTCACTCACTAAATAAAGCACATTGCCATGAGTGCACTGGCAGATTTTTCATGAGGCTTTCAACTACAGAATATTTTTAATGGCAAGCTATATGATGTACTAAACATGCCCTCAATTCATCTCTCTTGTGCCACAGCCCTCCATGATTCTCTTTTCAGAGATAACAATAATATACATTTTAATGTACTGTGTCTGCTGTTGGAAATCTTTTCTCGTATTGAAACCAAACTGAAAAACAGTAGACCACTTGAGCAACCTGTGAAGCAGAATTAAAGATGTCCTTCCCTTCCCTTTTCTTCATTTTCATAGGAATCTTTGGCGCTTAAGGAGTAACAAGCATTCATCATCACATTGGGACTGAGAGCAGGAGAGTGGCAGGAGTGCCAACTGTACATAACATGGAGGATGTAACAAGAGACTTCTCCAGAGCCTAGTGCCCTGCAGGATTTGCACGGACAGGGAGGCAAAGATGAGGCAGGACAACAAGAACAAACGCAGGTCAATGCACTGGGCGACTGTGTCCATCCACCACCAGTGAAATCCAGGGGCCTTCTACTAACCCTGGCCAAACCGACAACATAGGCAACACAAACCCAAGGCCGTCCCCTGTCTGCCCTGGTAAGTAATAAAACAGAAATTTGAAACGCTTATGATCAACAATTTTATAATGAGCTTCAGAAACTGTTTTGGGGGTTCATTTTGCAGTGATGTAGTCTTCCAGTGCTGTAGACTGACCCTGTCACTAGGCCTGGGTGACTCTTCTGATGTCATCGGAGTGCAGCTGGATCCTCTATTTGAGTGATGAACAAGGTCTAGTAAAAGGGTGAATGAACTGATGTAATGGACTCACTGAGGTGTACTACAGCCTGGATATTGGTCCAATAATACAATTGTTTAACTTCTGGCCTCCCTCCAGGGAGAGGTTGACCACAGCTGGATATAGTGCAGTGATAATGATCTATGGAGACATGCAGGGGAGGAAGGCCTGTCTGAATATGGCAGATTGAGAGGAAGGCCTGTCTGAATATGGCAGATTGAGAGGAAGGACTGTCTGAATATGGCAGATTGGAATGTTGACTCACTCATTCTGCCAACAGGCTGTAACATTAAATATCTGTAATTCCAATGTCATTAAAAAAATCTATATTTGCTAGTCTTAAATGCCATCTTTATGGCCAAAAGCCAAATACACATCGCTGTGCTGCTTTGTTGGGTTGGTGAAAGAGAAGAGTCAAGTCATTAGGAGAAGAGAGTTAGTGGTGCCACTGGACAGTACAATCATGTGTTTCTTCACGCTCCAAGTGTTAAGAACAGGAGCAAATAGAACTTGTGTTTGCTGTAGCCAGATCAAACATTTTTTTTTATCAATCATTGCTGCAGAATATTAAATGTTGTCTTGTATTCCGTTTGTATTTTTTGTATCTTTGAGCTGTGTCCACAAAGTGTTGATCTTGATATGTGAGATAAATAATGAGCAGGGGTCTTATGAGACAGATCAAATCAAGGGCCTTAATATGTGAGATATATAATCAACAGTAGTAATGCATTGCAATTATATGCCCATTCCACTAAAGTGCAGTTGAATGATGATAGCAGTGAATAGTGAATGTGCTCCACTTTGGAGAGCGAAGCTGAGAGGTGTCTTTCAGAGTGTCTCAGGAACACTTCTGGCTCTCAGCCATTTGACCAGATGTTCTCATTAGCACTTTCTTCTAACCTCTTAGGGAGGGAGGAGGCTGGCACATTTAGAGTCCTCTCGCTCAGCTGCCATTAAACTATAAGAACTTAGATTCAGCCCTGTATTTTTACCATTAGAATACAGGGCCATTCAATATAGTCTACACAGAAGTTCATGAACTGAATAACAATCCTCAATGAATAACACTAACCACATTATCAGAATAGGGCTATACAGTATATTGACTCTGTTAATTTGTTTGATGATTTAATTATTACCTGACATATCATTAGTGTTTGATGAGGTGGGTAATAACATGACACGACTAATGGAATGTCATGAACATAGGGCTTTAATTTGCTTAATCATGTGATGAGGTTTGAGTAATGATTTGGGTTTATGGTGCATAAAGGAGGTCAGCTCCTCTCTTATTGGGTGAGCCACCGCTGGCTCACCCTGGTTCACTGTATTTATCTTACCAATCAGTTCCCATGGAGATAGCATCAGAGCCTAACAATTGTCAATCATCTTCAGGGCGGGCTTGCACTGTCAGACTGTCTTTGTGAGCCTTCCTCTACTGTGTGAAGGAGAGAGATGGAAAGAGACCAAGGACACATAATAATATTTGGATGCCATACGTTATGGTTGTTGACAAGGCCCAGTATTATGAATGCAGGCATGTTCAACTTTAATCACCCATGGGATTTCATCCCTGGCTGAATTTGATTTGAAGGAGAGCCATGGTTCTGATTGGAGAGCCTTATAGATGTTTAGGGTCACTTCACCAGTTCTACCAGCGTAATCAGGAGATTAACTGCTATTTCCCATCCCTGGAAAGAGAAATGGCTCTAAGGTGACTTCCTGGCCCCAAGCCGACTTTTCCCAAAGAGGAGCGATTATCGTCTGTTCCTGAAAGTGCTATAATTCTCTATGTTTTACAATCCAGAACCCCTTCACTACATACATCCTGTTATTGGAGTAATGGGGGGTGTAAAAGCTTTGACTTTTACCTTGCCTTTATTCTGTTGTGATAGTCACATCCCATCATGACCCTGGCTAGCGTTGTTGATCTGGATTCATCTTTCAAAGTGCTTTCTTGTTTTCCCTAGGAACTCCCACATAGTCATGGACAAGTGTGGATTTGGCTCAGTGGAGAAAGGGACAGAGCCCCAGGGAATGTTCTGCTTTACACAGCACTGTAGTGCTATGATGGTCGTCATAGTCAACCAGCCGTGAATATTATGACATTTGAATAATGCCAGTCAAGGTTCATTTCCATGCCCATGTCTAAAGCTCCTTCTTCTTTAAAAAAACATTTTCATACTTCAAAGCTGACATTCGGAAAAAGCCTCTATCGCTCATGTTAAACCTCAAAGAGTGTAGTTGATACATTATTTATGTCGTATCAAATACATATGCAATGCATACAACATGATCAGCGGCAATTTTAGCATGTAAATCTTGGTGGGGCAAAAAAAAAAAGTAAAATGTGGGAAGCCACTACACAACAGTAAACAATACATTAATTGCATTATAACGGTGACAAACTGTGCCCACAAACTGTTAGGGCCTATATAAAGCTGTCCCAACAGCAGAGTCCCAATACCTTACCACTGCTACACCTGGCAGCGAAAGTTAATTTAGCCTCATTTACTGCCTTTAAAAAAACGGCTGACTTGCTTAAATAAATGTGGTTTATACTGACAATTTAGATGTACAAACTATGGCATAAGGGGGATGACAAGCAGATAAGAGGCAATCCGTAATTTCAAGTAAGACATTAATGAGCGAGCTAGGACAGACGTAGTCAACATAACTATTTGTTCAGCACTTTTGAAATGTACAGGGACAGAATTCAGAACGTGAGCCGATAATTAAAGGGGGCATATAAGCAGACAATGAAAGCTCTTACAATATTCAATGATTACATTTCTCAGAAACAGGTCAGGGAAACAAGTCAGAACAGTAGGCAAAATTAAGGGGTGAAAATAAACCAAATGATTAAGGTGAGGCACATCGACTACTAACAGCTTACTACACAACATACACTTAGTATTACTTTCTTAGCTACAGTATCATACTACATTATTTAGGCAGCAGCATACAAGACATTTTTGGACTCACCTTGTTGTGCTGTGTTCATTTGAACAGGAAGGTGGCGCAGTGGTCCTTTGTAGGCAAATGTTGTCATCAAACTTTGTCATTAAAGTCTGGCATTCTCTGGATTTATGGTGCTTTCAAGACATTTGGGAACTCTGGAAAAAAGGTTGAATCTAGAAAGAGTTCCGAGTTCCTGATTTACAATTCCGAGTTGGATGAAAGTTCAAAACGTATTTTCCCCGAGTTCCCAATTGTCTTGAACTCACTAAAGTCAGATTTTGTAGTTCCGTGATAACAGTTGTTTTGAGCGCAGCACAAGTTATGCTTCATTGACAGCATGGCCAGTGTTGAATGTTTATAATTTTAAACTAGGAAAAGAGACCCTTAATTTTAGACTTGGGACCCCACAGCCACTCCACTGAATAGCAGGCTAATGATTTTCTTGCAATGCTTGCAGTTTGCCACTGATTCCTTCCAAAGCATTCATCGTTGAATTTGCTATTTCCAACTGGTTGTGTAATGTTTATGTCCAATGGCTGATGAGCACTGATATGTTTTATCTATCATTTCTCTTAATTATTTATCTTAATATGACAAGGATTAAAAATGATTTGTCAATAGATTGTCGAATTGATTCATGATGATGACTGCTAGCTAAGATTTTGAAAGTATGACGTTGACATGTAACTCTATGGCAGTACCCAAGGAGGCTTGAATTTTCGAGCTCTACCCTTTCGAGCTCTACCCTTAGACTTGGCGGTGATGTAGTGTCCCCATGAGTGACAGAACACTGGGCCGATCATTGTGCAACGCTCCATATTCTCCGCTGGCTGCCCCACCACCACAGAAAGCACTGAACTAGGCTGAAACACCTGCATTTTGGACCTCCTTTACTCAAGAAAACATGTTTGTATGCAGTTTTATATATTTTTTACGTTATTTGCAAACTGATATGTGACACGTATTAATGCCAAAATAACATGCAAAACAAGCAAGCCCCCTCCCCCAAAATATATATTTTAGTTTTTTGGGGCAAAAAATAGCTCCACCTGCCCTGAATGACGGGTCTCTACTGAACACTATAAACATACATCTTCGAATACTGGAATATACCGGTACATGTGACTTGGGACATGGTTTTAAGTAATTTAATCATTGTGAAAATCAATAAAATATGTCTCTGTGGTGCACAATCATGAGATCAATATTTCACAAGATGTTCTTATTCCCTCTAAATTGCAGTGTTGAATCATCACTTCTGCCCCATGCAGCTCCTCCATACAACAACAACCATAGGTCTCGGAACAGTGAGGAGAACACGGGGATTGATGTGACCTTCCATTTACAATTTCAGCCAACGAGAGAAAAATTATGAGCATTAACCTTACGTGTGGAATGATCTACAATACACTTTCAAAATGGTGGAATAGGTTGCCTCTAGGGCATTTCAGATGGTTGTTAGGGGAAATTTTTTACTGAAGAATGTGTCTGTTTTATATGATTGTTTATAATAATGTGTATTTTATTGTATTTTGATGTGTATTGTGGTGCTATACCATCCTCAGCTGGAAAATAGACCATGGTCTCAGCATTGACTCCCTGTCAAATTAAAGGTTAAATAAAAACTATGTCATGTGGCCAGGCAGAAAGGACGGTTGGCAAGGCCTGTAATGCTGCCTGCCATTGAGTCATGCTAATAGGAACAGCCCTAGCAGATCTTCCCCAACGGTCTCCTATGTAGATCAGTGGGACTGGTCTCCATAGCAACAGTGGCAGATGGAACATAGCTACACCTCAGCAGAGATAGAGAGCAGAGAGTGGCTGGGGTCCTCTTGGAGCGAGGGGATGTGCTCACTGCTACTGCTGCTTTCTGTATCTCTTCTCTACCACCACCCACACTGGAGGCAGGCAAGCCACTCTCACTGTAACACAGAGAACAGGGACACTATTTTATTCATCTTTCTCTTCACTCTTCATGTGAATTTGAGGAGATAGATACTACACTCTGAGCACAGTCGTGCTTATTGCTAAGGTGTTGGGTGGAGGTTATGTTTGTGTTTAAGATTAAGGAAGCTGACAGCTACCATAAGATACTTTACGCTCTAGGACAACGAAACAAGTGGACAATAATCCATTCTAAATTCTTAAAGCCATGCACTGGACCGACATCTGGTCTTCAGCCGGTGGTGATACATTTAGCTTGTAGTAAGGTTGATACACTCAGCAGGGTCATCATGGCAGTAATCTGTTTCTTGCCTGTTAATTTACAGGCCAATAACCATCTGTGCTTTGGTATGATGAGACCTTGAGACCTGAGCAACACTGCAACAGAGAGTGTCCACTCCAGGCTCAAAGAAGCCCACTATGGGAGCTGACTGACTGTGTATCTATGGAGACTCAGTGATGCTGAACATCCAGGACTGGACACTGTAACTTCATGTCAGAACCCTGCCTAGGCATGCCACTCAAACCCTGGCATGAGCTGATACACAGGCAGGCACAGATAGCTGTGGGTCTCCATGGACGTGTTTTGGACTACATGAGATTTTCCGAGCATATGACATATAAAACATTTTATACTGAACATAATCTTTTACTGAGAATTGACATTTAGGAAATGAAACACGTTATAGTGAAATGAGTAATATAACAGAGGAAGCTTGACTCATGCCTCTTCACTGAAAGGTGTTATTGTGACCCCGATTGAAGCAGTTGGACTGGGCTTTCTATCTCACCATCCTCTCGCTGTCTTGACATCTCCACTGGCTTCGTGCCAGACCTGTCCGTGTGGCAGTGCTGAAGCTGGCACAGCCTGTGATGTACAGTACCACTGACAACCTTTCCCTATCAGAGCTCTGCCACTCAGGCCTGGTTTAATTATGCCAACATGGCATGCTCTGACGCAGACTGTGCCTGTTACCGTGCTGCTTCCAAAAGGAGGGCACCTCTAGGCACCATTTCTGTGGTCCTTCATGGCTCAGTTGGTAGAGGATGGTGTTTGCAACACCAGGGTTGTGGGTTCAATTAGCATGGGGAAAACAACAAAAATGTATGTACTCACTATTGTAAATTTCTCTGGATAAAGTGTCTGCTAAATAACTCAAATGCAATTTCCAGTATAATGTATACTAAGAGTAACCAATTAATCAAGTATCTTTTTGAAAACATTTCTAATGTTTATATGTCCTCCAGACAGTGCTAACACATGGTAATCATTGAAGCTTAGCATGGTGGAGCTCTGTGTTTTTGGTTAAAGAGATGACATGCGATGTGTTTGGCAGCTGTGTAGCCTGGTACCCTC
Source organism: Oncorhynchus mykiss (assembly GCF_057628025.1). Taxonomy (NCBI): domain Eukaryota; kingdom Metazoa; phylum Chordata; class Actinopteri; order Salmoniformes; family Salmonidae; genus Oncorhynchus; species Oncorhynchus mykiss. Next base: position 69,443,935 of record NC_143026.1, on the reverse strand, counting down.
TAATCCAGGCCTGGGCAACTCTAGTCCTCGGGAGCCTGATTGGTGTCACACTTTTGGCCCAGCCCCAGCTAACATACCTGACTCCAATAACCAACTAATCATGATCTTCAGTTAAAAATGAAATGATTTTTAAATCAGGTGTGTTTGCTAGGGATGGGGGAAAAGTGGGACACCAATCAGGGCCCTGAGGACTAGAGTTGCCCAGGCCTGCTCTAATCTATGTGATGTTCTTGAGGCTGCATGGCTTCCTCCTGTATGGCAGCCCCCACATTCTGTCTGTCATAGGCTGGCTGAGTTATAGTATCAGGCTCTGGGGGCGGACACACACACAACCCATCCCTGAAGAAAATGACAGAAATACTCTGCATACACAAACAGACATCACAAACAAGAGGGCTATGAAATGTATTTGGGGGCACAGGCAAGCGGATTCGGGTATTTGCGTGAGAGCTTCCAGTTTAGAATCCAGTGCTTAATGAAATCACACCACTGCTCACACTCTGCTGGTTAATGACATGGAGCTAAAACAACATAGTTCTTATAACCTTGGCAAATTTTGACTGGATGTTCTATTCTACCATTTTGATTCCTTTCTTCCCAGAGCCACTCTCTGTTTTTTTAAATGTATATTTCATGAAATTCTTCCATGTTATCCACAGCTTGCTTTCTTTGCATGATGTTTGTTAGGCCTTTGCAAGCCATCGGATAGCTCCCTGCACTCCTCTGTAATGTACTGTGTCTGCAGATGGCATAATGAAGTAACGCTCATCCAGCACAAGTGTCACTTCTCTGGGTAGTGTTCATAAACACTGCACTCAATAGCCTCTGCTCAATGTCTGATGACCTTGCTGCTGCTGCTCAGCCAAATGCTGTTTTATTCCTTGGGAAAGAGGAGACAAAGCAGAATAAACTAAATATAACTGCCCGTTCCAATACAAATATTTCATATGATACGCATATGGAGCCTAAAAGATGATAAATGTTGCATCTGAATAGGATGAATCATGCCTTATCATTAAACAATAGCAACAGACCAATAAGAGTGGGTCTCATTGGAATTCTCCAGAGATGGATCTTGGAATACTTAAAGGGGTTTCTTGCCAAAAGGAATTGTTATGCCAGACAGACAATGAGATTAATTAGAAGAATGTCTTAAACAACAGAGATTAGTGAAGACACAGGCCTCGCTAATATATTTCCACGTATACACAACCGTTCAGCCTTATGCGCCCTGTAACAGCTGCAGGAGGACATGAGGAGGAGCACTACAGCATAACATGTTCTATCCAGATTTAAAACACACTGGTTGAGAATTTCGTACACCCTCACCTGTTACTCACAAGGCATCAGGGAGACACAAGGAAACGATGCTGTTAATGTTTCAGCTTTTAGTGAGTATCTTCCCACTTAACCCCCTAGCTCCCTGCTTCATTCCCCTCCCTTAATAAATCAATCTCCTACTCTAACGTGTGTAGACCAAGAGGAACCCTTTAAACCATATAAACCGTGTTGATTCTCTGTGTCATTATTTGTCTTAGCTGGAGCATCCTGCCAGGCTTAGCTCCAAATCCATCTGTCCTCCACTTCCTCTTCAGGTATTTGATCTGTCTCCACCGGGCTAGCTACAGGATGGGGTTTCCATGGCAACAGAGAGCCCATAGGGAAACCAAGTGGTGAGGATGTGTAAGGCTGAGATTTCTCCAGTGCAGATGTAGAACTGATGTGCAGTATGGGGAAGAGCAATCCCCATTGAGAAATGAAGCAGATTAAGATTAAAAAGTGGTTCGTTTTGTTGATTTAGCTTCATATTATACAAACACAGCAATAAGAACACCTGTATGTGCTCATTATTTAACTCCAAATCTCCTTTAAACACACTGCCACCTATTTGTGGTCATTTATTTAAAGATTTATGGTAGGAAACACAGCAGGGTCTATATTTTCCTATACTAGTCTCGCTTTGTTTTCTATATTTTCAAAATACAAATCAAATCAAAGTGTATTTGTCACGTGCGCCAAATACAACAGACCTTACAGTGAAATGCTTACTTACAGGCTCTAACCAATAGTGCAAAAAAGGTGTTAGATGAACAATAGGTAAGTAAAGAAATAAAACAAGAGTAAAAAGACAGGCTATATACAGTAGCGAGGGTATAAAAGTAGCGAAGCTACATGCAGACACCGGTTAGTCAGGCTGATTGAGGTATTATGTACATGTAGATATGGTTAAAGTGAATATGCACATATGATGAACAGAGAGTAGCAGTAGCGTAAAAGAGTGGGGCACCACTTTTCCTGGATATACGATCAGAACCCCATGTACAGTAGGCGACATTGACGTGGTGAAAAATGTTTTTGACTTCTATGGAACCAGTGAGAATTTGATATGCTTAACCGGGGCTGCAGCACCCACACATATATTATACATATATTATACATGCCCCATGGTCGATTCCAGTCCCGTCGTATTCCCAGGATGTAATCTTCATGTGCAGGGAGGGGACTCTGTGGGAGGTTGTTTAAGGCTGGAGGAGCCAAGGTTCAGGGATCAATGAGTGATAGATGGCTGAGAGACCTCAGTGTCCTGTGATTACAGTGTCCAGCTAGGCCACTTCACTGCTCTATACCACTGGCCCTGTCCCTGTCCTTGCCTGCTCAGAGTACGCATTACGATACGTGTTCATCTGCTTTCCAGACCACTAGGCCCCTTGACGAAAGGCCCAATTCAAGTTTTGGGTCTAAGGCACTCATTATGCTAGAGAAGGCCGCCATTGCACACACTCTGAGTGTGTGTGTGTTTAGTTGTGTATGCTCTTTTTGGAGTTTTAATGATTTGTTAGTGGATTTGTGCTCACGCTGGCATTACTTCTCGTTTTATTTTCTAAGGAAGCTCTCTTTGGCATTCATTTGTTCTTCTAGCTTAAAATGATCCACTAATCCAATGGAAAAGGAAACAGATGTAGCATAGTCCTGTGACTCACAAGCTATTATTCCTCTTTTCCAGGGATTTCACCTATCCCTTCTACACCTTTACCTTTAAACAGGTCTACATTCACAAGGCCGCAGTGCCAGACGGATTACCAGGACATGTACTCCGAGCATATCTCAGTCTGTAATACCAACATGTTTCAAGCAGACCACCATAGTCCCTGTGCTCAATAACACTAAGGTAACCTGCCTAAATGACTACCGACCCGTAGCTCTCACTTCTGTAGCCATGAAGTGCTTTGAGACGCTGGTCATGGCTCACATCAACGCCATTATCCCAGAAACCCTAGACCCATTCCAATTTGCATACCGCCCCAACAGATCCACAGATAACACAATCTCTATTGCACTCCACACTGCCCTTTCACACCTGGACTAAAGGAACACCTATGTGAGAATGCTATTCATTGACTACAGCTCAGCGTTCAACACTATATTAAACTATGGACCATAGGACTAAACACCTCCCTCTGCAACTGCATCCTGGACTTCCTGACAGGCCGCCCCAGGTGGTAAGGGTAGGTAACAACACATCCGCCATGCTGATCCTCAACACGGGGGCCCCTCAGGTGTTCCGTGCTCAGTCCCCTCCTGTACTCCCTGTTCACTCATGACTGCACCGCCAAGCACGACTCCAACACCATCATTAAGTTTGCAGGTGACACAACAGTGGTAGGCATGATCACTCACAACAATGAGACAGCCTATAGGGAGGAGGTCAGAGGCCTGACCGTGTGGTGCAAGGACAACAAACTCTCCCTCAACGTGGTCAAGACAAAGGAGATGATTGTGGACTACAGGAAAAGGAGGACCTAGCACGCCCCCCCACGCCTATCATCAATAGGGCTGCAGTTGAGCAGGTTGAGAGCTTCAAGTTCCTTGGCGTCCACATCACCAACAAACTAACATGGTCCAAGCACACCAAGACAGTCATGAAGAGGGCACGACAAAACCTATTCCCCCTCAGGAGACTGAAAAGATTTGGCATGCGTCCTCAGATCCTCAAAAGGTTTTACCGCTGCACCATCATGGTTGCATCACTGCCTGGTTTGGCAAGTGCTCGGCCTCCGGCCGCAAGGCACTACAGAGGGTTGTGCGTACATCATCGGGGCCAAGCTTCCTGCCATCCAGGACCTCTATACTAGGCGGTGTCAGAGGAAGGCCGTAAAAATTGTCAAAGACTCCAGCCACCCTAGTCACAGACTGTTCTCTCTGCTACCGCACAGTTAGTGGTACCGGAGCGCAAAGTCCCGGTCCAAAAGGCTTCTAAACAGCTTCTACACCCAAGCCATAAGTCTCCTGAACATCTAAATAAATGGCTTCCCAGACTATTTGCATTGCCCCCCCCCCCTCTACGCTGCCGCTCTTCTCTGTTATTTCTATGCATAGTCACTTTAATAACTCTACCTACATGTACATATTACCTCAATTACCTCGACACCCCCGCACATTGACTCGTACCGGTACCCCCTGTATATAGCCTTGCTATTGTTATTTTACTGCTGCTCTTTAATTATTTGTTACTTTGATCTCTTACTTTTTAAAAATATTTTCTTAAAACTGCATTTTTGGTTAAAGGATTGTAAATAAGTATTTCACTGTAAGGTTGTATTCGGCGCATGTGACAAATAAAATTAGATTTGATAACGATACAGCTACATACATAACAATGGCAGTCAGTGCCGTTTAAAAGGGAGGATTTTTTTTTATGAGCATGACCTTATTTCTAGTACAGCATATTGGATGACTGTCATTCATATTCCATTCACCCAGTTCAATGTAACATCAACTGGTTTAGGCTACGACATGATACTCACATTTTCCATATACCCATCATGAGATTGCAACAAACTATGAAAGAAAGTTTACAACGTAGGTGCACACAGGTCGAGAGAACGATATGGCAGACAGTGACACATTAAATACCGCCTTGCACACTCTTGCCTTCATCTAGCTGATCTAGGGTGTAATCATTAGTCCAACAGTTGCAAACACGCATTTCTATTTGACAAATTCAGGTATATTTATCCCTGTTTTGTTCCATTTGCTTTTGTTTAAGAAACGTTTTTCGACAGAATCGGCAGAATGAATACACCCCTGATCACACGCAAACAGTTCACTTTCATAGCCACAGATCAACAGCTTGTTGTATTCCTTCTCGCATCTAAGCCCTCTTCTCCTCTCACCTTTCCCTTCACTTGTAGACTTCAATGCACAACACATCAGGTGTCTGTGACCAGGCAAAAAACCTTTCCAAGCCAAACCTTCATATCATAACCGCTACTCACACTCGACATCGTTGTTACCATATTAGCTAAAGTAACGTCATAGTCAACATAGCTAATAGAAGTAATGTGTTAGTAAACCTCCTACAACCATGCAGTACAGTTTACAGCCAGTAAGATATTTATCTGTTACACCGGCGGGCCCCGGTGGCAATACATTAGTAAAACCAAAAGCTTGCCTTTACTTGGAAGAGTTCCAGTGTTGGATAGTCACAGCCAGCTAGCTAACATCTCTCTGTTGAAGCTGGGTGCTTCAGTAGGCTAAACTAGTTAGCTGCATTTGCTAGCTAAGTAAGTGAAAGTGAAAGTGAAAAAATAATTATGAAATATAGCTGTCTCTCTCTCTCTCTCTCTCTTGCTCCTCCATTTTTGAAGAAATGAATTTGTTCAAAGCTGAGACAACTACTCACCACATTTTATGCACTGCAGTTCTAGCTAGCTGTGGCTTATACTTTCAGTACTAGATTCATCCTCTGATCCTTTGATTGGGTGGACAATATGTCAGTTCATGCTGCAAGAGCTCTGATAGGTTGGAGGATGTCCTCCGGAAGTTGTCATAATTACTATGGTAAGGGGTTAGAACCATGAGCCTCCTAAGTTTTGTATTGAAGTCAATGTACCCAAAGGAGGATGGAAGCTAACTGTCCTTCGGCTACACCATGGTGCTACCTTACAGAGTGCTGTTGAAGCTAATGTAGATCTTCATTGCAAAACAGTGTGTTTTAATCAATTATTTGGTGACGTGAATATATTATGTATAGCTTTATCTAAAAAGGATAACTTTTTTAATGTTTCGTTATTTTTATTTTTATGGCATTTTCTGGGGAGGATGGTCCTCCCCTTTCTCCTCTGAGGAGCCTCTACTGATACATACAGGATATATTGAAGCCTCCTGGTAATAATGTTACTCTATAATATATTGTTGTATGGTTTTATTAATGAGGTGGAAATGTGTCACATTAATGACTTGATTTGTTTGATGCCGGTAAACATTTTATGCATGAGAGAAGAAGCTCTGTGTTGTGTTCATCAGTGAAGGAAACGTGTGTCCCAGAATGATATAAATCCCATATTGATAACATTGATTTGCAAGGGGGGACTTACTGAAGTTGTGGTATAAAATGATCATAATTAATGAGGGTATTAAAGTATCAGAGCCTGATTCTCAGCCTTTGTATTAATGGTCCTTGGGAGAGTTTCTGGACTGATCATTGACAACACTGCACCAATGTTAATTAGATGAGGTTTCAAGAGCCAGGCTGGGCTGCTGCAGCCATAGTGAACTGAGAAGACACAAATTGACTTCCCCTTCCCAAAGGTGAGGGTCTGAAATGCTGATGAAAGGGCCTGTGGAAAATCTAATTCATTTATTCATATCCAAGCAGAAGTGCTGACACTCGGGTTCAATGTTGGAGAAAGTTTTGGACTTCTGAGAGAGGGGGAGGTAAGAGGGGGAGTGGGAGATTATTTGTGTATGTTTAGCCATAGTAGGTCCATTTTCATGTTTGATTATTTGATTAAGTATGTATTCCTTGTCTTATCCTTCCTCCCCATCATAAGCAGAAAATGCAACTCAGTTTCATGGGGTTTCATTAGTCTAGGCAATCGCTGCAGGAAGTGGAAAATGAAACCCCATTTTTTTGAGTAGCCTACATTTCATTTTAGAGCTATAATTGTAAGTGACAGCTATATTTTTATTGAATAGCTTAGGGATCTTTGTCTTAATGTTTACCTTTGTGCTAAAACTACAGGCAACCTCAGTTCAAATTGCTTTGAGATGATATGGCAATTCTGGTGGGATTACTCTTACAGATTGAAAATGACAAAAGCGATCTGTTCTTTTTAAAGTTACTCTCCAGTGTTTCCAGATTTCTATGAAATATGACCTATAATTATTTACAATATGAGTGAAATACATGTAGTTTTCCTTCCATAAAATTGTAATTAAGTATGTTAAAAAAGCAGTTTTCTGTGTTGGAATGTTGTGGGCGTACCCCAACAACAGAATGGTCAAAGGTCAAATAGGGGGTTGGCCAGATCATTCTCCTCATGAGGATGACATCATCCTCCATGAGGAAATAGCAAGCATTTTTGAAAAAACTGTTTGTGGGTTTTTTGTGGGGTTTTTCTACAATTTATGCTTTGGCCACAAATACGAGTATAGGATAAGTCAACAGCATTATTTGTGTATGTGTTAACAGAATATGAGCTTTTAAATGTGAGATTTTCACTGGATAGTTACTTTAATGCTCTCTAAAGCCTGTGGTAGCTGTCAGGATGGAGGAAATGAATGCAAAGATATTGCCTAGTTCTGATTCATTCAGAGTATCCAGTCCCAGTGCAATACCATACTGTAGGTTTACTAGTTGTAGGTGGATAAACGGTCACCAGAGACTAGAAACATGTTCAAATCTATTAGCTGTATAATTAAAATGTGTTCAACTTAATGTACGATCTGTTTATTTAAGGACTGTGTGCATGCTTATGTTAACAATTAGATAACGGTGTCATTTGTGAAAAATCAAACAGGACTGTTTGTAGGCGGTTCCCTTTGAGGAAGGAAAGAATCAATGAAAATGTACTACTAACACTGTTAACCTCTTAACAGGCAACTGCAGTGGAATTCAATATAAGAATTCTATCCTTTCCATCTGTTTTTCTATTTCACCTATTGGACCTATCAAATCAAATCAAATCAAATTTTATTTGTCACATACACATGGTTAGCAGATGTTAATGCGAGTGTAGCGAAATGCTTGTGCTTCTAGTTCCGACAATGCAGTAATAACCAACAAGTAATCTAACTAACAAACTACTGTCTTATACACAGTGTAAGGGGATAAAGAATATGTACATAAGGATATATGAATGAGTGATGGTACAGAGCAGCATAGGCAAGATACAGTAGATGATATCGAGTACAGTATATACAGTGCCTTGCGAAAGTATTCGGCCCCCTTGAACTTTGCGACCTTTTGCCACATTTCAGCCTTCAAACATAAAGATATAAAACTGTATTTTTTTGTGAAGAATTAACAACAAGTGGGACACAATCATGAAGTGGAACGACATTTATTGGATATTTCAAACTTTTTTAACAAATCAAAAACTGAAAAATTGGGCGTGCAAAATTATTCAACCCCTTTACTTTCAGTGCAGCAAACTCTCTCCAGAAGTTCAGTGAGGATCTCTGAATGATCCAATGTTGACCTAAATGACTAATGATGATAAATACAATCCACCTGTGTGTAATCAAGTCTCCGTATAGATGCACCTGCACTGTGATAGTCTCAGAGGTCCGTTAAAAGCGCAGAGAGCATCATGATGTACAAGGAACACACCAGGCAGGTCCGAGATACTGTTGTGAAGAAGTTTAAAGCCGGATTTGGATACAAAAATATTTCCCAAGCTTTAAACATCCCAAGGAGCACTGTGCAAGCGATAATATTGAAATCAGACCACTGCAAATCTACCAAGACCTGGCCGTCCAAGACCTGGCCGTCCCTCTAAACTTTCAGCTCATACAAGGAGAAGACTGATCAGAGATGCAGCCAAGAGGCCCATGATCACTCTGGATGAACTGCAGAGATCTACAGCTGAGGTGGGAGACTCTGTCCATAGGACAACAATCACTCGTATATTGCACAAATCTGGCCTTTATGGAAGAGTGGCAAGAAGAAAGCCATTTCTTAAAGATATCCATAAAAAGTGTTGTTTAAAGTTTGCCACAAGCCACCTGGGAGACACACCAAACATGTGGAAGAAGGTGCTCTGGTCAGATGAAACCAAAATTGAACTTTTTGGCAACAATGCAAAACGTTATGTTTGGCGTAAAAGCAACACAGCTGAACACACCATCCCCACTGTCAAACATGGTGGTGGCAGCATCATGGTTTGGGCCTGCTTTTCTTCAGCAGGGACAGGGAAGATGGTTAAAATTGATGGGAAGATGGATGGAGCCAAATACAGGACCATTCTGGAAGAAAAACCTGATGGAGTCTGCAAAAGACCTGAGACTGGGACGGAGATTTGTCTTCCAACAAGACAATGATCCAAAACATAAAGCAAAATCTCCAATGGAATGGTTCAAAAATAAACATATCCAGGTGTTAGAATGGCCAAGTCAAAGTCCAGACCTGAATCCAATAGAGAATCTGTGGAAAGAATTGAAAACTGTTGTTCACAAATGCTCTCCATCCAACCTCACTGAGCTCGAGCTGTTTTGCAAGGAGGAATGGGAAAAAAATTCAGTCTCTCGATGTGCAAAACTGATAGAGACATACCCCAAGCGACTTACAGCTGTAATCGCAGCAAAAGGTGGCGCTACAAAGTATTAACTTAAGGGGGCTGAATAATTTTGCACGCCCAATTTTTCAGTTTTTGATTTGTTAAAAAAGTTTGAAATATCCAATAAATGTCGTTCCACTTCATGATTGTGTCCCACTTGTTGTTGATTCTTCACAAAAAAATACAGTTTTATATATTTATGTTTGAAGCCTGAAATGTGGCAAAAGGTCGCAAAGTTCAAGGGGGCCGAATACTTTCGCAAGCCACTGTACATATGTGATGAGTATGTAAACAAAGTGGCATAGTTAAAGTGGCTAGTGATACATGTATTACATAAGGATGCAGTCCTAGTATGACTGAATGATGTTAGTGATTAATTAATGTATGATATAGGGTTGACAGGACCCTTACTATGCATCTCATCTCATGATGACCAATCTTTGAGGTCTTTGCACCAATGACCATTAGCACACTGAAATAAAAGTGTTATGTCATTGTATAGTGCTGTCCATTGAGAAGCCCACTGGTGTTTCCAGTGCAGTGGATTTCACAGATGGACTCAATACCTCCCCAGAACCTCATTCATCACCATTACACCCCTCTCTGACAGCAGTCTACCCCATGAAGGTTGCCCACAACACTGCACAGTCGGCAGGAAATAGAAAGTCAGCACACAGGTGGCTGTTAGAGCAGAAATAAAACCAAATAACCCCTTGCTAATAAGTGATGACATACAGATATCGAATCAGCAATCTTTACAAATCTCAGATAGTTACCCAGATCTGAGCAAACCATATTTTATGCCACTTAGTGAATACATTTCCCATGTAGTATAGACACAAACAGCCCCTGGGCCTTGAAAACATGGAGGTGTCTGATTGCCTTCATTTGCATTTGGTTCTTCATTTGCAACTGTCTCAGTGAGATTGGTCAGGCCCTGCCTGCTTCGTTAAAGACGTGTCCAGGTCGGTTCTTTGATGTTGAGAGCAGAGGCCTGATGCTGTACGCTGGCGGAGTGCCTTGCCAATGTTAACTAGCTTTCCTAGTCCCCACAAAGAGGGTCTCTCCAGTCGTGCTGCACTCGCTGTCAGACTGCCTAATTGAATCGGACACTTCTGAAGCAGCGTTGAAACAGACCCTCTCCGATCGTAGTGCATGCTGGGGTTCCACCTGGGAATGTCTGCCTGTGATGACGGGGGGTTTGGCTTCAGAGACAAGGCCATAGAGTGCATCTTATTACAAAGGGTTCACACAGCAGTTATGTCACTTGTTTGATAGCTTAATTATCATGCAATATCCCTATGCAGCAACCACACTCACAGAGCACATCACTGAACATTAAACCAGAACATAGACTTTGTTTATATTAATATTTATTTTCATCCTAATGGCATTCTGTGTATTTGTCATGCTCATAATTGATTATGGATGATGAGTGACACTCTGAAGGTCAGTAAACTAGCTCATCATTCTCACGGGATTATGAAAATCATCCTCTGGCTGTATCTAATAGAGAGGCAGCTGTGAGAGTTGACAGTGTACCGTATAGTAGGTATTCACTGGGTTGGACAGACAGAGAGGAGAGACAGATAAGAGTTTGTGTTAAATTAAGCTACTGTATATAGATTTTGTGAAGCAATTGTAATTTGTGACATACAGTCTGTAGTATGATGTATGACAATGATGATTATACATTTTGGTGTGTAGAATAACATTTGTAATGAATAAAAAAAAATGTTGCATCATGTGCATGTCAACTCAGCCTGAAACATTCCAACATCCATCTGAGTGTGTATCCATCTAGTAACTCCATGTCTCTGTCCCCACTCAGGTGCTATTTCCCATATACTGTGGCCTACTGGCTGGCTGGCGATGGTATAGAAAGATTCCACTCATTGTCCTTCAATGTATGGAGGGTGATCTAATGAAGAGTCATAGGAGATTTAAAACCCACTTCTACAGACTTCTACAGTCTTTTTCATAGTCCTAGTCCAAATCTAAAATGCATTTAGCACTTAGCCCACTATTACTACTTTACCTGCCTTGATTCTAAATGTATGTTGTTTTTATTGTATATAATGCTATTTTTTCCCCCTCAGTAGAGCTTTGAGATAACCTTGTAATGAAAATGTATTATTATTATTATTTGCCCTTGGATTACAGGGATTCTTGTCACAATGTCTCCATAGTAACCAAGGAAAGAAGGATGTAATATCTGCATGCAACACTAAAATACTTGACAATACCTCTACAAGAGGCTGAGTTTTATAATGTGTTCAGACATTTTACTCTACATACATTTAATCAAGAGAGTGTGCAAATGAGTCCAGTCTTTCAATGGACATGTTTTGACAGTAGGTATTTGTATCATAAAACAGAAATGTATAGCTAGTTGTTGAAACATACTATAGAGGCTGTGGGTTTGATTATAGTCTCTCTGGTGTATGAAGGTGTATAATTGCCTTTGATTATGTTGTGCAGTGCATGTGATGACAACACAACAATACACACCCGTGGCAAGCATTCTCCTTCATTTGGGAATGACTGTATTTACACCATAGCCAAAGTAAATGTTGCCTGTCTGAAGGTAAAATGGTATTCATGCAGCCATTTAGATGCCTAATATTTAGAAGCCAATAATAGCCTAAGATACTGTATAATCTAGCCTACTATTACTGGACTTGATCCATATAGCTTGAAACATTCAACCATCCATCTGTAATCCATTTAGTAACTCTATGCCTCTGTCCAATTCCAGCGCTTTATCCTATATATGTGGCTTACAGGCTGACTGGCCATTGTATGGAACAATTCCAATCATTGACCTTCAATGTATGGAGGGAGATCTAATGAAAAGTCATAGGAGATTTAGTCATCTCTCAAGAGCTGGGTTATGGAAATCACCCATATTAGGATGACCATCGGTGCTATGATCATCTGACTATTGCACTGCCTGGAGTTTGATAAACGGCATTGGCACTTGGACTGGAACCGGTGCTATGGTCAGATGACATGAAAATAGAGCGCTTCGGCCACGCACACCAGTTGTGGGATTGGCATTGAAAAACAGAAGCACATGCAGAAAAGTACCTCATACTGACGGTAAAATATGGGGGAGGATCTTTGATGTTATGGGGCTATTTTGTTTCCATAGGTCCTGGGGCCCTTGTTTAAGGTCCAATGCAACTGTTTTCATCTCAAAACAAAATCATTTCTGGATATCAATTATGTACCTGTGCTTATTTTCAATTAAAATGGTCAAAAATAAACTAAAATAGCTTCTTAGCAAGAATTTTGATGTCACCAGGCAGTCCAAATCCCCACCCAGCCAAACAAACTGAAGGTTCAGGCGATCTTTTCAAACAGATCTTACACTAAAATTACATTATCATAATTTGCACAATTTCATAGTATTATTAAAAACTCATTGAATAGAAATATACACTGATTGTACAAGACATTAAGAAGACCTTCCTAATATTGAGTTGCAACCCCCCCTTTTTGCCATCAGAACAGCCTCAATGAACTCTACAAGGTGTCGAAAGCTGGCCAATGTGGACTCTAGTGCTTCCCACAGTTGTGTTAATTTGCCTGGATGACCTTTGAGTGGTGGACCCTTCTTGATACACACGGAAAATTGTTGAGCGTGAACAACCCAGCAGCGTTGCAGTTCTTGACACAAACCGCTGGCACCTACTACCATACCCTGTTCAAAGGCACTTAAATATTTTGTCTTGCCCATTCACCCTCTGAATGGTACACATACACAATCCATGTCTCAATTCTCTCAAGGCTTTGAAAATCCTTCTTTAACGAGTCTCCTCCCATTCATTTACACTCATTGAAGTGGATTTAACAAGTGACATCAATAAAGGACCATAGCTTTCACCTGGACTCACCTTGTCAGTCTATGTCACATGTGTCAAACTCGTTCCACGGAGGGCTGAGTGTCTGCGGGTTTTCACTCCTCCCTTGTCTTTGATTGATGAATTAAAAATGAAAACCCCAAAACCAGCAGACAGTAGGTCCTCCACAGAATGAGTTTGACTCCACTGGTCTATGTTATGGAAAGAGGTGTTCATAATGTTTTGTACACTCAGCCTATATAAAATACAAGAAAATTGCGTGTTTGACTACACTGTCCCTTTCAGGTCAACGGCATCATGAACTACAAAGTACCAGCTAATTTGATCCAAAAACCTGGATGCCTCTGCCAGGAGACTGACACTTGGCCACAGGTGGATCTTCCATCAAGACAACTAAACTAATCAAAATCGATGAGTATTGCTAGAGTATCAAAAACAGGGGTGTGAATCATTTTGACCCCTATCTTTCTGAATTTTTTCAAAAATTACTTTCTCTGAGCAATTGTATTAGTATAAAATAATATAATTTCACAAATTTGTTTTGCATAGAAAATAGCTCTTTATTTTATAGTATTTTTTGCTCATCTTAACCAAGGGTGCCAATAAATCCTAACAAAGCCGTTGTTTTGTGTGTTTTTCTTGAGTTCTGAGCTCAGTGCAATGTAAACTATGCCCTCTTAAAACATTTACGTTTTTTCTCAGTAGTCCCTAAACCAAAAAATATTAAGACTAAAGCAGCTAAGTATAACAACAGGTTACAAGCCCTCCTCAATCCAGTTTTCTTTACAGATGCAATAGCTTTCCAAAGAAGCCCAATGTGATCTGTGCTCTCACCATTCCTCTGTGTGTCTGCTATAGAGAGCGCTGAGATTGCTTGCCCAAATTTCTGTCTGGAAGAGGAATGATGAAAGCAACATGCAATAGTAGGCTGAAAAAAATACTGTATTAAACCTCAATATTGGACTTTTATTTCATTGAAAGTGGGCTACACTGTTGGTTAACACAGACATGGAAGGGTTATACACACAGCATTGGGCAGGCTCTTGAGTAATTCTAGAGTGGCGGTGGAGCAGTGGTCAGACAGGAATGTAGTTTCTAGTTTTATGAACGGTGTATTCTGGTCTTATCTTATCTCAGTTGTTTCCCTGCCGCGCACTTTATTCACGCGCTCGCATGCACACAGACCACTCCTTTTGCGTCCCCGTTCGTTCCATCTTCATCTAGTCCTCATTTCCTCCCTCCACCTCCCTTCTTCTGCCTCCTCCTCTCTCGTGTCGATGCGAGAGGAGGAAACGCTCATTTGATTTCATTCGTGAGAAGTCTTCGAGTTCCCTCACGGAGAAGGACATCGAATTATTCGTGGAGGGCAGAGGACCAAATCGGTACCTGCCTCGAAATTCGATGACGGAATCACCCAATGAGCGTAATCTATCAAACCCGGCATAATCGCGTGTTTTTTTTGCCGTGTTTGTGCACCTCGGTAAACGGGATTGTATGCATAAAGAAGATAAGCATTATGACTTTGAACCCTTTGATAAAAGTATGGGGAGCAATGGCTGGGTGTTCATCTATCGGTTTACAGTGATATAAAGCGCATCTTGATCAATATCCTATTATCACCTGAAATCTGCTATTAGAATAGGAATACTATTTTATGATGTGCTTACAGTCTAACGTGTTATGGTCAGCATGTGGATGCTCATTTGTTTTGTCTTGAAAGAGACCCATTTATTCCTTGTCACTGAAAGGAAAACCGCACCATGGGTTGGTGCTCCTTGAATAGTCTACTCACCTCTGCACATACCTGTCACAGAAGGCTACTGCCCGGTTTTGGAATTACAATTGGATTTAGATAAATTCTATAGAACAACCCAATGGACAATTACTCACATCTACAACGTAAGTGTGCATTTTATTGTTGATACTGTAAAGCCATTTCATCAATAAGAAACTGCATCTAATGTAGTGAGAAAATGATATAATAACAAATATTGCATCTCACTCAATTGATCACTGCTACCAATTGCAAGATTCTTATGTTTTATGAAGATTATGTTCACATTTCACATATAAGCTAGCAGTGAGTTCTGTATAAAGACTTGGTTATATTGATATTATAATTGCATACACTACCGTTCAAATGTTTGGGGTCACTTAGAAATGTCCTTGTTTTTGAAAGTAAAACACATTTTTTGTCCATTAAAATAACATCAAATTGATCAGAAATACAGTGTAGACATTGTTAATGTCGTAAATGACTAATGTAGCAGGAAATGGCTGATTTTTTATGGAATATCTACATAGGCGTACAGAGGCCCATTATCAGCAACCATCACTCCTGTGTTCCAACGGCACTTTGTGTTAGCTAATCCAAGTTTATAATTTTAAAAAGAGAATTGATGATTCAAAAACCCTTTTGCAATTATGTTAGCAAAGCTGACATCTGTTGTACTAATTAAAGAAGCAATAAAACTGTCCTTCTTTAGACTAGTTGGGTATCTGGAACATCAGCATTTGTGGGTTTGATTACAGGCTCAAAATAGCCAGAAACAAAGAACTTTCTTCTGAAACTCATCAGTCTATTCTTGTTCTAAGAAATGAAGGCTACTCCATGTGAGAAATTGCCAAGAACTGAAAATCTCGTACAACGCTGTGTACTACTCCCTTCACAGAACAGAGCAAACTGAGTGGGAGGCCCCGGTGCACAACTGAGCAAGAGGACAAGTACATTAGAGCGTCTAGTTTGAGAAACAGATGCCTCACAAGTCCTCAACTGGCAGCTTCATTAAATAGTACCCGCAAAACACCAGTTAACATCAACAGTGAAGAGGCGACTCCAGGATGCTGGCCTTCTAGGCAGAGCTCCTCTGTCCAGTGTCTGTGTTCTTTTGCCCATCTTAATCTTTTATTTTTATTGGCCAGTCTGAGATATGGCTTTTTCTTTGCAAATCTGCCTAGAAGGCCAGCATCTCTGAGTTGCCTCTTTACTGTTAACATTGAGACTGGTGTTTTACAACATGGACCATGACTACACTGTATTTCTTATCAATTTGATGTTGTTTTAATGGACAAAAAAATAGCTTTTCTTTCAAAAACAAGGACATTTTTAAGTGACCCCAAACATTTGAAAGGTAGTGTATATCCAGCATTAGTCTTTCACTAACCTACAGTATAGGCTACATCAGGCTTGATGTTTATATTGAACCATGAGCCACTGTATGTTTGTTCCCCAGGTGCCTAGGCTACTTGTCCCTGATATTCATGATTGACATGATTGCACCTCTATGGTATCATAGCTATTCAAGGTGAACCCTGATCATCTTAGACAATTGAATGAGGATATGGGTCTATTCGTAGTCCCATAGTACAATCCAATTTCAATCCAAATCAACTGTTTCTTAAATTGATCAATTAATGAGAAGGCCATGAATTTCCTGGTGTTCATATGAGTGGCATAAGCAGGTCACTCTAACTGATACTGCAGTGCCTTGATACAGGTCGGCTTGTGTCTAAATCCTGTTGCAACCTATAGGAATTTATCTGGTTAGATATCCAGTCAATGATACAGTTTCATACTGAAGTAACATAATGGCGCCGGAGGGGATGGCTGCCGTTTTACGGGCTCCTAACTAACTGCTATATTTTTAGTTTCTTTGCATTGTTTGTAACTTATTTTGTACATAATGGTGCTGCTACTGTCTCTTATGACCAAAAAAAGCTTCTGGACATCAGAACAGCGATTTCTCACCTCGAACTGGGTCCAAACTGAGTACTTTAATGAGTCAGACGCGAAGGATATACTGCTTCCCCGAGACTAGGCCCAAATCCCTGTCATTCGTGTGAAGAAAAGACTGAGAGAATTCATTGGAGAGTGGGTAAACCACCTTTACCATTAGTTATTTTGGCAAATGAGCACTGGAAAATAAACTGTATGATCTACGATCGAGACTATCCTACCAACCGGACATTAAAAACTGTAATATCTTATGTTACACCGAGTCGTGGCTGAACGACGACAAGGATAATATAGAGCGTTTTCCGTGCATCGGCAGGAAAGAGCAGCTACTTTTGGTAAGACGCGGGGGTGTAGGGGTGTGTTTCTATTTGTCAGTAACAGCTGGTGCGCAATGTCTAATATTATAGAAGTCTCAAGGTGTTGCTCGCCTGAGGTAGAGTACCTCATGATATGCTGTAGACCACACTATCTACCAAGAGAGTTTTAATTTATAGTATTCATAGCCGTCTATTCACCACCACAAACTAATGCTGGCACTAAGACCGCACTCAACGCGCTGCATAAGGCCAAAAGCAAACAAGTGTCCTAGTGTCCAGGGACTTTAATGCAGTCAAACTAAAATCAATTTTACCTAATTTCTACCAGCATGTCGCATGTGCAACCAGAGGGGAAAAAAACTCTAGACCACTTTTACTCCACACACAGAGGCACATACAAAGCTCAACTTCCATTTGGCAAATATGACCATAATTCTATCCTCCTGATTCCTACTTACAAGCAAAAACTAAAGGAGGAAGTAAAAGGGACTCGCTCATTACGGAAGTAGTCAGATGGCGTGGATGCTACGCTACAGGACTGTTTTGCTAGCACAGACTGGAATATGTTCCAGGATTCATCCATTAGCATTGAGGAGTACACCACCTCAGTCACCTGCTTCATCAATAAGTGCATCGACGACATTGTCCCCACAGTAACCATACATACATATCCCAACCAGAAGCCATGGATTACAGGCAACATCCGCACCGAGCTAAAGGCTAGAGATGCCGCTTTCAAGGAGTGGGACACTAATCCGGACACTTATAAGACATCCCGCTATGCCCTCAGACAAACCATCAAACAAGCAAAGCATCAATACAGGACTGAGATTGAATCCTACTACACCGGCTCTGACGCTCTTTGGATGTGGCCGGGCTTGCAAACTATTACGGACTACAAAGGGAAACCCAGCCGTCGAACTGCCCAGTGGCACGAGCCTATCACAGATGAGCTAAATGCCTTTTATGATCGCTTTGAGTTAAGCAACCCTGAAGCATGCATGAGAGCACCAGTGTTTCGTACGACTGGGTGATCACGCTCTCCGTAGCCGATATGAGCAAGAACTTTAAACAGGTCAACATTCACAAGACCCCGGGGCCAGACAGATTACCAGGACGTATACTCAGAGCATGCGTGGACCAACTGGCAAGTGTCTCACTGATACTTTCAACCTCTCCCTGACCCAGTCTGTAATACCTACATGTTTCAAACAGACCACCATAGTCCCTGTGCCCAAGAAAGCGAAGGTAACCTGCCAAAATGACTACCGCCCCGTAGCACCAACGTCGGTAGCTATTAAGTGCTTTGAAAGGCTGGACATGGCTCACATCAACACCATCATCCTGGAAACCCTAGACCCACTCCAATTCCCATACCGCCCCAACAGATCCACAGATGATGCAATCTCTCCTGCACTCCACACTGCCCTTTCACACCTGGACAAAAGGAACACCTATGTGAGAATGCTATTCATTGACTACAACTCAGCGTTCAACACTATAGTGCCCACTAAGCTCATCACTAAGCTAAGGACCCTGGACTAAACACCTCCCTCTGCAACTGGATCCAGGACTTCCTGACAGGCCGCTCCCAGATGGTAAGGGTAGGCAACAACACATCTGCCACGCTGATCTTCAACACTGGGGCCCCTCAGGGGTGAGTGCTTAGTCCCCTCCTGTACTCCCTATTCACCCACGACTGCGTGGCCAACACGACTCCAACACAATCATTAACTTTGCTGACGACCCAATAGTGGTAGGCCTGATCACCAACAACGGTGAGAAAGCCTAGAGGGAGGAGGTCAGAGACCAGGCAGTGTGCTTCCAGGACAACAACCTCTCCCTCAATGTGATCAAGACAAAGGAGCTTATCGTGAACTACAGGAAAAGGAGGTTCAAACAGGCCCCCATTAACAATGACATGGCTGCAGTGGAGCGGGTCAAGAGTTTCAACCTCCTTGGTGTCCACATTACCAACAGACTATCATGGTCCAAACACAACAGGTCAGTCGTGAAGAGGGCATAAGAACACATTTTCACTCTCAGGAGAATGAAAAGATTTGGCATGGGTCCCCAGATCCCCAAAAATGTATACAGCTGCACCATCGAGAGCATCCTGACCGGTTACATCACCACCTGGTATGGCAACTGCTTGGCATCCGACCATAAGAAACTGCAGAGGGTAGTGCTTACGGCCCAGTACATCACTGGGGCCAAGGTTCCTGCCATCCAGGACCTATATACAGTGCCTTGCGAAAGTATTCGGCCCCCTTGAACTTTGCGACCTTTTGCCACATTTCAGGCTTCAAACATAAAGAAATAAAACTGTATTTTTTTGGGAAGAATCAACAACAAGTGGGACACAATCATGAAGTGGAACGACATTTATTGGATATTTCAAACTTTTTTAACAAATCAAAAACTGAAAAATTGGGCGTGCAAAATTATTCAGCCCCCTTAAGTTAATACTTTGTAGCGCCACCTTTTGCTGCGATTACAGCTGTAAGTCGCTTGGGGTATGTCTCTATCAGTTTTCCACATCGAGAGACTGACATTTTTTGCAAAACTACTTGCAAAACAGCTCGAGCTCAGTGAGGTTGGTTGGAGAGCATTTGTGAACAGCAGTTTTCAGTTCTTTCCACAGATTCTCGATTGGATTCAGGTCTGGACTTTGACTTGGCCATTCTAACACCTGGATATGTTTATTTTTGAACCATTCCATTGTAGATTTTGCTTTATGTTTTGGATCATTGTCTTGTTGGAAGACAAATCTCCGTCCCAGTCTCAGGTCTTTTGCAGACTCCATCAGGTTTTCTTCCAGAATGGTCCTGTATTTGGCTCCATCCATCTTCCCATCAATTTTAACCATCTTCCCTATCCCTGCTGAAGAAAAGCAGGCCCAAACCATGATGCTGCCACCACCATGTTTGACAGTGGGGATGGTGTGTTCAGGGTGTTGCTTTTACGCCAAACATAACGTTTTGCATTGTTGCCAAAAAGTTCAATTTTGGTTTCATCTGACCAGAGCACCTTCTTCCACATGTTTGGTCTGTCTCCCAGGTGGCTTGTGGCAAACTTTAAACGACACTTTTTTATGGATATCTTTAAGAAATGGCTTTCTTCTTGCCACTCTTCCATAAAGGCCAGATTTGTGCAATATACGAGTGATTGTTGTCCTATGGACAGAGTCTCCCACCTCAGCTGTAGATCTCTGCAGTTCATCCAGAGTGATCATGGGCCTCTTGGCTGCATCTCTGATCAGTCTTCTCCTTGTATGAGCTGAAAGTTTAGAGGGACGGCCAGGTCTTGGTAGATTTGCAGTGGTCTGATACTCCTTCCATTTCAATATTATCGCTTGCACAGTGCTCCTTGGGATGTTTAGAGCTTGGGAAATCTTTTTGTATCCAAATCCGGCTTTAAACTTCTTCACAACAGTATCTCGGACCTGCTTGGTGTGTTCCTTGTTCTTCATGATGCTCTCTGCGCTTTTAACGGACCTCTGAGACTATCACAGTGCAGGTGCATTTATACGGAGACTTGATTACACACAGGTGGATTGTATTTATCATCGTTTTTGATTTGTTAAAAAAGTTTGAAATATCCAATAAATGTCGTTCCACTTCATGATTGTGTCCCACTTGTTGTTGATTCTTCACAAAAAAATAAAATGTTATATCTTTATGTTTGAAGCCTGAAATGTGGCAAAAGGTCGCAAAGTTCAAGGGGGCCGAATACTTTCGCAAGGCACTGTATATGTAGTATAGTTTTATCTAAAAAATGTAACTTTTTTAATGTTTTACAATTAAAAATTTAATGAAATTCACAGTGGAGGATGGTCCTACCCTTCCTCCTCTGAGGAGTCTCCACTGATGTGTGTCTTTCTTGGGGGTTGGGTTAAAAGCGGAGTAGAATTTTGGCTGGACCTTTGAGTAATTGACCAATAAAGTTATGTTAATCTAATCTTAATCAATGGTGCTCCCACATAGGATCAACTCTGGGGTATGAAAACACACAATCAATACATCTTCGTTTACATTTTTATTGATTTGGAAATGTTTTATTTCACTTTGAAAATGTGGACTAGGTTGTGGAGATCAGTAGGAAAATAAAGTTTTATCCCTTTAATTTTAAGGCAGCAAAATGTGAAGAGTGTGTGTAAGGGTTGAGGTGTTTAATTTTTCATTTGGTTCATATTTTTTGCTTATGGATGAAAGCCTTCTTCCATTCTCATTAGTAAGCAGGTACTGTTTACATTTTGTGCCTTTGAAGGGGCTGATGAAAGCCCAACCTGCCAGTTAGTCACGTCACTGGAAAAGAGGCAGCAGCTAACTGCTACAAGCTGTACCGTTGAAGTTAGCTAGCCATTCAAAGTTGACAACAGGTCTTCCACATAAAAATATCTCTACCTTGAGTTTTTAGTGCATCTTTCTAATTAACTCATTGATGTCTACACATTTGCCTGCTTAGTGCTCTTAAAACTACTGCAGAAATAAGCAGAAATAATCTAATTATCTTCCATTTGGGCCCTGTTCCCACTACAAGATATGAAGGAAAGGAGCATTGTGGCGAAAGATAATTCTACTTTTCAATTCACATTATGTCCTTGCCTTACCTTTCGTTGTGGCTGGCAATGCGACACTCTTGGTCAGCCGTTCTTCTAAAACGTTGCCCAATTGAATAATGGAAACAAACTGTATTACACTTAAGTAATAATGCCTGAGTAGCCGGTGTTTGGAGGATATATTGGCACGGGTGTTGTTAGGCCCGAGACGAACCATGCCAATATATTATCTAAACACAGGCTTTCAGGGCATTATCACTTACAGTGGGGCAAAAAAGTATTTAGTCAGCCACCAATTGTGCAAGTTCTCCCAAGTTCTCTGTAATTTTCATCATAGGTACACTTCCTCTTAAAGAAGAAGTTACAGGTCTGTGAGAGCCAGAAATCTTGCTTGTTTGTAGGTGACCAAATACTTATTTTCCACCATAATTTGCTAATAAATTCATTAAAAATCATACAATGTGATATTCTGGATTTTTTTTCTCATTTTTTCTGTCATAGTTGAAATGTACCTATGATGAAAATTACAGGCCTCTCATATTTTTAAGTGGGAGAACTTGCACAATTGGTGGCTGACTAAATACTTTTTTGCCCCACTGTAAGTGTAATATGGTTTGGTTGCATTATTCAATAGGGCAACATTTTAGAAGAAAGGTTTCACTTTGGTTTCACTTTTATACAACGAGTTACCAACATATTCAAATAACGATTGACATATTTTCATTAAAAACCTTATTTTGATTCATTTATTCATACTATTTCATCCTTCCACTAGATATAGTCCCGACACAAATCTAGGGTTGCTACCCAAGCCGACTGGTCGTTTGTTCTATTGGTTCGGTTGCCAGAGACGCGACCCAGTCATTCAGTCTTTTTGTTCTATATCTATGGACGCGACCCAGTCGTTCGTTCTAAACGTTCCATTGCCATGCTGGCTGGCAACGTTCTTATCCCCTGCTTGCTAGCTAGCCAACTATGGCTAACTTACAGTCACGTAAAACAGTGCACTCAGAATAACAACAGTAGCTGCATTTGCATTTGTTTGAAGTGTTTTTTAGTGACATTTATTTGGACACATCCATAACAATGAGCTAATGAGGCGCGATTTCGCCTGACATAGAAAATGTGCTCTCTCGTCAGGACACTGTTGTTCAGATGAGCTAACCAACAACACAGCTAACACAATCACTTCAAACTGAAGCAGGAAAGACAGCAAACTTGCTGCACTTCGTTTTGTTTGACCTTTTTTCAATTAACATTTCTTTGTATCCATAAAAATGATGCCAGATAATTCATGATTTCGACTGGCTGAGAAACGCTGCCTACCTGTCTGTCTCGTCCCGACTAGTTCATTACTATTTGACAGATGGAGATGGACATGATTATTTTCTAACTTTTTCTCCCCAATTTCGTGGTATCCAATTGGTAGTTACAGTCTTGTCTCATCACTGCAATTCCCATACTGACTCGGGAGAGGCGAAGGTCGGGAGCCATGCGTTCTCCGTAACACGACCCAACCAAGCCGCACTACTTCTTGACACATTGCCCGCTTAACCCGAAAGCCAGCCACACCAATTTGTCGAAGGAAACACCATACACCTGGCGACCGTGTCAGCATGCATGCGCCTGGCCCGCCACAGGAGTCGCTAGAGTGCAATGGGACGAGGACATCCCTGCCGGCCAAACCCTTCCCTAACCCGGACAATGTTGGGCCAATTGTGCGCCACCCCATGGGTCTCCCGGTCGCGGCCGGCTGCAACAGAGAATCTCTAGTGGCACAGCTAGCATCTGCGATGTAGTGCCTTAGACCACTGCACCACTCAGGAGGGGTAGAGATCGAATTTATATATTGAAACAATGTTGCAAATGTCAGAGAGACAGACAGCAGGGTTTATTCAAATCTCTGTTGAAAACTAAATGTTAGTCTTAAAGAAATGTGAGATAATGTCTAGATGCTTTTTATAGCGGAGATCAAGTTTATAAAGTGCCTGGCTGGGCTAATGAGACAGTGGATTGTGAAGTCAGATGGAACAGAGTAAATAGGAATTTTAACGTCATAAATTTAGCTGGTGGTAACTTGTGGAATAGACACCAGAATGTGTTTTTAACCAATCAGCATTCAGGATTAGAACCACCTGTTCTATAATCTTGAATAATACAACAATTCACAAGCATGTGCAGACAGTTAAAGGGTTCATTTACGCATCTGTAGGCTACACTCATTACATCAAGTAACGTTAGCCTATCAAAAATGTATGATTAACTCTCTCATACGAAGATATAAGTACAGTAGGCCTACCTTACAACATTGTTTAATTTTGATCTATATCATGCAAATCATTGCATGTGCTATAAGCTAACTGCGGCTGAAAATGTGGGTATAGGTGAATTCACTGCGATGGGCTGTTTTATATGGAAGCCGATACACATGCCACCATGATTTCTCAACTGCACAATTAGTCTGTGTTTCAGTCTGATCAACTGTAGCCTACTGATAACAATCCCAACTGTAGGTAGCCCATGCGCTCTGATCCCATCTTGGCCTGGCCAGGGGAAACATAACATCATGTTTTTGTAGCCTAAGCGATGTATTTATAGTCTAAAATAGGCCCAT
The DNA here is from genome assembly GCF_057628025.1 of Oncorhynchus mykiss. Taxonomy (NCBI): domain Eukaryota; kingdom Metazoa; phylum Chordata; class Actinopteri; order Salmoniformes; family Salmonidae; genus Oncorhynchus; species Oncorhynchus mykiss. Next base: position 69,419,281 of record NC_143026.1, on the reverse strand, counting down.
TTATTTGTGTTCTGAGAAATTGTGAATGTGATCAAACTTGGTTTATATCCAAACTTCGGGTGGCTAGGCTACCTAGGTATTTTTAATAAAAAAGTATTGACTGGAAATAATCAATGAACACGAAAGTGATGACATACTGTTTGAGTATCTTTTTAATTACAGATGCAAAGGCCTACATAATGCAACCCTGCATACAGTGAGCTCAGCCCTGTTAGTTTTGTTGTTCAGTCGCAGTTGTTGTCTCTTTGTTTGTGTAAAGGGTTTTAACGTTTTCATCCTCCTTAGGGCCAGGAGTTTTTCCAGGAGTTTATTTGTAATTTTTACTATTTGAATTGATTAGAAAAATAATCTGGTCCCATCATAGCCCATAACAAAACATTTTTAACAGCTGATTTATTACTGTCATACGCTACAACTAGGGTCCAGAGTGAGTTGGTTAGGTTAGCCTACTACCAGATCAGGAAAAACTCTGGGCCCCAGGAAAACAATTTCCCCCACATTACTATGGGACCCGTGGGGTCTCCTATGAAATCACACGTTACAAATTAAATAACATTTTAGCATATACATCTTAGTGTGGCAAAAAACATTTGTTTTGGATGCATGTCAGCAATGCCACTACCCAACACAACACCAAACAATAAATTAATTTCACTATAACGGTGACAAACGGTGCCCACAATGTAAGGGTGTGAACTGGCAGCAGAGAAGTCAGACGCAGGAGAGAAATAACTGTGTTTCCAACAGCGCAGTTTATTTACAAAAAACCCACCGGAAAAAATAATAATAATATAAATCAATGGGTAACATAACCCGACCCACACCAGTACAGACGTACACATACACTTAGAATAAACAATCACTGACAACGACATGAGGGGGAACAGAGGGTTAAATACACAACATCTAATTGATGGGATTGGAACCAGGTGTGATGGAAGACAAGACAACACCAATGGAAAATTAAAAATGGATCAGCGATGGCTAGAAGGTCGGTGATGTCGACCGCCCGAACAAGGAGAGGGACCAACTTCGGCGGAAGTCGTGATACACAAACTGTTAGGGCCTACATAAAGTTGTCCCAACAGCAGAGTCCCAACTGTAGTCCCAACACCTTACCACTGCTACACCTTTTTAAAAAACATAGCTGATATGGCTGACTTGCTTAAACAAATATGGTTTCTACTGACAATTGAGATGAACAAACTATGGCATAATGGGACTACGAGCAGATACACCAATTCAGAAGTAACAGGATAAATAAAGAGGGGATATAAGCAGACAATGAAAGATCTTACAATATTAAGTGATTACATTTCTCTAAAACAGGCTATAGGCTACATGTTCACCACCAAGTCAGAACAGTAGGCGAAATTATGAGTGGAAAAGGGACCAAATAATTAGGGTGAGGCACATGGGCTACTAACAGCTTACTACACATCATACACTTAGTATCGCTCTCTTAGCTACAGTATACATATCTCCCTGGCATTTTACATAATTAATGCAACAGCATACAATACATTTTCACCTTGTTGTGCTGTGCTCACTTGAACAGGAAGGTGGCGAGGGGGTCCTTTGTGAACAAATTTTGTCATCAAACTTTGTCATCAAAGTCTGGCATTCTCTGGATTTATGGTGCTTTCAAGACAACTGGGAACTCAGAAAAACCAAGGTCGAATCATGATGACGTCAGTGATCTTCAGGACGGAGCTCTAGAAAGAAGCCCGATTTCTCAACATGCAATTCCGATTTGGATGATTGTTCAAAACGTATCTTCCCAGTCGGTGCTAGTTTTTTTTCTTGGTCTCACTTAAGTCTGATATTTCACATTTCCAAGTTTCCAGTTGTTTTGAGCAGATATCATGCTGGAAAACTTGAACACTTGGAAAAACGTCGAATTTGCGATTTCCAACTTATATTTATGTCCAATGGCCGATTTGCACTGACACATTTTATCTATAATTTCTCTTTATTATTTCTCTTCATATGACAAGGATTGAAAAGGATTTGCCAGTAGATTGTCGCCTTGATTCATGATGATGACTGCTAGCTAAGACTTTGAAAGTAAGATGTTGACATAATCAGTCAAATTAAAGCTACTGTAGATATGTTTTTATTTATTTATTTTATTTAACCTTTATTTAACCAGGTAGGCCAGATGAGAACAAGTTCCCATTTACAACTGGCCAAGATAAAGTAAAGCAGTGCGACAAAAACAACAACACAGAGTTACACTTAAACAAACGTACAGTCAATTACACAAAATAAAATAAAAATAGAAAAATCTATGTACAGTGTGTGGAAATGTAGAAGAGTAGGGAGGTAGGCAATAAATAGGCCATAGAGGCAAAAATAATTACAATTTAGCATACTGGAGTGATAGATGTGCAGATGATGATGTGCAAGTAGAGATACTGGGGTGCAAAATAGCAAGAGGGTAAGTAATAATATGGGTTGTGCTATTTACAGATTGGCTGTGTACGGGTACAGTGATCGGTAAGCTGTTCTGACAGCTGATGCTTCATTTTAGAGAGGGAGATATAAGACTCCATCTTCAGAGATTTTTGCAATTCATTCCAGTCATTGGCAGCAGAGAACTGGAAGGAAATGAAAGATATAACCTGATTTGACGTCATTTTATCTGTGGTCAATGACCTTGAACCTTCTTGGGTGGGCACTTCTAATGTAACTTAATGGCAGCAAGGGGCTTGAATGTTTTGAGCTCTACCCTTAGAGTTTGCGGTGACGTAGTGTCCCCATGAGTGACAGAACACTGAGCCAATTACGCGCAACTAGAGAACATTACCAACCCCTACGGTCCGTATTTTCAGCTGGCTGCCCCACCCCCACAGAAAGCACTGAGCTAGGCTGAAACACCTGCATTTTGGAGCTACCTTTTTCAAGAAAGCAAAAAAAAGATATTGCATGTATGCAGCTTTATTAACTCAGTGATTTTTTTTTTTTTGCAAACTGGTATGTGACATGTATTAATGCCAAAATATCTATATATTTTTTTCACTAAACACCTGCCCTGAATGGCCGACCGCCACTGCCTATTTGTATAATATACATTTTACATTTTTTGGATGGTGGGATGGGATTCCATAGTTTTAAGTCACTCAGTGCAGCCGGCAGCTACTGCGAATGTGAAAGGATGTTAATAACATTTCAAGGAAAAATTTGGAAAAGGTCTATACATTTCACCTGTTTCAAAAATATTGCTCTGCTATTAACAGATATGCTGTAGGAGTGTTGGTTCAGTGAGACAATTCTGTTTACACTACCCTGGTTCAAGGGGGGCAACTGTCGGGCGAGGTCATGTGCTACCTCCAGAGGTAGCGCTCCAGACGTAACAGCCAACGATATTTTTACGAAAAGTGTAGTAGTTGTGAAGAGGCTCTTCGTTAAGCCTCCATAACCCTATTTGTGTCTTCCATCAATTAACATAAATGCTTTTTATGTTTGTGTGTTAATGAATTATGAATTGTGAGTGTTTCTGTTAGTTTAACAACTGCTTATCAATTACTAGATTTTCAACATTTTACAAGTCTAAATGATGTTCTGAAGTTAAGAGGACTCTAAACTTTCCAGCCTTCAGGTGCAGAATAGTGACAAGTGATTTGAATATTGGATGACCCCAACTGGATCACTAAACACAGTGGAAAAGGTGTTCTTTGTTGTGGCATCTGTCCATGGACATGGGCAGCTGCTGTCTGTGCTTCCTTACATATACTATTCATCATATTTCACTGATTAGTCCATCTGCCATGCTGAAAATGTCAGCCATCTCTTTTTGCAAATAAATATATTTCTACTAACAGTATTTCTCTCACATATTGGGCTGTTTTATAGTCATTTCTTTCTACCAGTTTGTGTATTCATTGCTAGAGCAAGATACCAAGTTAGTAGACGAACTCTGCAGGGCAACAATATGCAGCTCTGAAGTCAAACTGAAGAAGACATCAACATCAGTACAGTTACAATATAGGCTTCAAATCAAATCAAAAATCAAATGTTATTAGTTACATACGCCGAATACAACACCTTCCAGTGAAATGCTTACTTACAAGCCCCTTACTAACAACTCAGTTTTATAAAAAATACGGATAAGAATAAGAAATAAAAGTAACAAGTAATTAAAGCAGCAGTAAAATAACAATAATGAGACTATATACAGGGGGGTACCGGTACAGAGTCAATGTGCGGGGGCACCGGTTAGTTGAGGTAATATGTACATGAAGGTAGAGTTATTAAAGTGACTATGCATAGATGATAACAACAGAGAGTAGCAGCGGTGTAAAAGAGGGGGAGAGGAGAGTGGGTAATGCAAATTGGGGGAGGGTAATGTGCTAGCAAAATAGTCCTGTAGCTTAGCATCTGCTTCATCTGACCACTTTTTTATTGATCTAGTCACTGATGCTTCCTGCTTTGATTTTTGCTTGTAATCAGGAATCGGGAGGATAGAATTATGGTCAGATTTGCCAAATGGAGGTCGAGGGAGAGCTTTGTATGTGTCTCTGTGTGTGGAGTAAAGGTGGTCCACAGTTTTTTTCCCCTCTGATTGCACATTTAACATGCTGATAGAAATTTGGTAAATTTGGTATTTAAGTTTAAATCTTCCGCGTAGGTAATTTATTGTCCAAAGGTTGCACGTTTACTAGCAGAATGGAAGGAAGTGGGGGTTTATTTGATCGTCTACGAATTCTCAGAAGGCAGCCCGCCCTCCAGCTGCCTTTTTCTCCACCTCCTCTTCACACAAATCACGGGGATCTGGGCCTGTTCCAGAGAAAGCAGTATATTGTTTGCATCGGGCTCGTCATTCTCGTTAAAGGAAAAAAAGTATTCTGCCAGTCCGTGGTGAGTAATCGCAGTCCTGATGTCCAGAAGTTATTATCAATCATAAGAGACGGTAGCGGCAACATTATGTACAAAATAAGTAAAGAAATCACAAACAACGCAAAGAAACAAACAAAAAAACAATAATTTGGGGGCACGTAAAACGTCTGTATTCTTCTCTGGCGCCATTTTAATCTCAAAGCAGACACTTGAACCTATTGTGCTTATATTATCTATTTTCAGTCTCTATTAACTTTACCTTGATATATGCCAGTATGAGTCAGTTGTCAAAATTGGTTTGATACAGTATTTACACTGCAGTTGATTTTCTATTCACAGACGGGAGTGGCCGGCCTCAACTGAAGAGTGGCTTGATTGTTAGTCATATGTGCAGGAGACTTTGGTCTCAATGGCCTGCAGTGGGAGTGCAGAGACGAGATAACATGGTGGACAGGTGTGAGGAGATTAGGTGTGGCGGTGGTGTCTCCCGTAAGCACTGCCATGGGAATGGATCAGGCCTGACTGCAGCACAAAACCTGAGTGACAGTGTGAGGGGGGGGATGTTTGTATGATGGGCCGCGGCACTGGCAGGAGATTAATGGGCCTCTCTCTAGTAGCAGAGAGAGAGAGGAGAGGACCCAGGCAGGGCAAACAGGCCTGACTCCCCTGGACCCCTGCCAGGCGCTTTGGGAGCTCCTGGGGCCTGTCGCCAAAGGCGGCCCATCCATCATCTACCCATACACCCTGCCCCTGCCTGGACAGCTGCCTCAACCACAACATATTAACATAAACTGTTGCAAAGTGTCTCCAAATCTATGTCTATTCAGCCACTCCCACTACCTCTTAAAGACAAATGGCAGAATCCTCAAAATTACCTTATGGTGTGTCTGCTTTGAGTTGCCAATGGACCCCCAATGTTGGCTTGAAGAGGGTACCATGCAGAATTCAGGCCAAATCCTTATCTCCACTAACCCAATTTTGAGGTCATCAGATGTTCTCTGGAAATAAAGCTTCCTGTGTCTGGCTCTACCACAGAGGGGTTTACCAGTGGGCTATAACTAATGCATTACAGATCTACACAGGATACCTCAATAAGCTTGAGCTAATATCCTTCCTGTTGATAGTGTCACCGTGAGGTACAAGATGAGAGGCACCATAAATGTGATTTTATATTATTCAGTTTGAATATACGGTTGGGGTTTCAATTGCTAGTACCATTTAATCAACTACAGATTGTCCTGTAACTAGGCAACATAAATGGCTATAATATCTGTCTTTCTACTCCATTTACAGTATGTGTTTTATTTAGACCTTTCAATAAAAATATACTGACTGAGAGGGTAATATACTTTAATGACTCCAATAAACTTACTGCCTCTCCTTTCTAGCGTCATAGTGCACATTGAGAGGGGAATTGCTCTGTTTTAATTTATTACTGCATGCCTGTCACAGTTGTTCACCTCATTGCGTTAAATAATATGATAAGTTTTACTGACAGTATAACGTATCACGCTTGGTGACTAATATCGAAACAAGTCACAAAATGCCTAAGGGTATGCAGGCTACCTGGGGCGGCAGGTAGCCTAGTGTTTAGAGCATTGGTCTAGTAACCGGAAGGTTGCAAGATTGAATCCCTGAGCTGTCATGGTAAACATCTGTGGTTCTAACCCTTAACAAGGCAGTTAACCCACTGTTCCTAGGCTGTCATTGAAAAAAATAATTTGTTCTTAACTGACTTGCCTAGTAAAAAAATACAAGCATTGGGGTGTATTCTACCACTTAATCCTTTATCCACCATAGACAACCACTGTTAAAGCCATCTAGGAAGTTGTTTCCTCCTGCTGGGTAGTTTTAAGGTTTTTTGAGTGGGGTTGCGAAGGGAGGGTACATTACTGTAACATTTCGCTCTTTACCAGTAAACTACCAGAATTTTGGTATCTTTCAAGGAAAATAATAAAGTATGTAATCTATGACAAGATATCTAGTGGCCCTTTTGGGTACTTCAGATCATCAGAGGTGTCTGTAATAATCTCTGTCCCTCTGTGTGGCTTTATCACATGTAAACTATGTGAAATAATTTAATAAGATCATTTTAAAATATTTTTTAAATAACAAAGATATAAAACATTATACTAAATAAAAACCATCAACTTAGTTTTCTAACTTTTATTTATTTTACTATGTCAATATTTATTTGTTGTCAATGTGTTGGCGTCAAACTGGTGGCAGTTGTGAAGAAAAACTATAGTTGGAAGAGTTGCAGAGTTAATTGAAAATAATGCCATTGTGGATTAGATGCTTTTTTCATTCATTATTTTATTTTCCATTAAACCATATGGTGTATCTACTAGAAACTGATGGGCAATATGGACACAGATATTATAAATTAATATTTATATATGAATACGATAGATTGCCATAGATTACCTGATATCTTTGCAACCCTAGAGTTTAGTCTTTTCTAATCTATAAAACTCAATGGATAAATCCGAGTGGGTAAGAAAAGAGAGCGAGCGATTACAATCTGAATCCCCTGACTGCAACAGCACCGCGTATTTCTCACAGCATAATCTCAATTAATTATCCAAGTGCCTTTTCTTACTTAAAGTGGTGAAGAGCTGTTGTGAGCGTGATAAAGAATCCTGTCAGCCACCATTGTGGATCAGGGTGCCAGCCAGCCATGTCTAATTGCATTCATTCATATGCAGTATGTGGGAAGGAGAAAGAGAGATAGGGAGAGGGGCAAACTGCTGCAGTGAGCAGGATTAAATAAACAGTGCCTTGCGAAAGTATTCGGCCCCCTTGAACTTTGCGACCTTTTGCCACATTTCAGGCTTCAAACATAAAGATATAAAACTGTATTTTTTTGTGAAGAATCAACAACAAGTGGGACACAATCATGAAGTGGAACGACATTTATTGGATATTTCAAACTTTTTTAACAAATCAAAAACTGAAAAATTGGGCGTGCAAAATTATTCAGCCCCTTTACTTTCAGTGCAGCAAACTCTCTCCAGAAGTTCAGTGAGGATCTCTGAATGATCCAATGTTGACCTAAATGACTAATGATGATAAATTCAATCCACCTGTGTGTAATCAAGTCTCCGTATCAATGCACCTGCACTGTGATAGTCTCAGAGGTCCGTTAAAAGCGCAGAGAGCATCATGAAGAACAAGGAACACACCAAGCAGGTCCGAGATACTGTTGTGAAGAAGTTTAAAGCCGGAATTGGATACAAAAAGATTTCCCAAGCTTTAAACATCCCAAGGAGCACTGTGCAAGCGATAATATTGAAATGGAAGGAGTATCAGACCACTGCAAATCTACCAAGACCTGGCCGTCCCTCTAAACTTTCAGCTTATACAAGGAGAAGACTGATCAGAGATGCAGCCAAGAGGCCCATGATCACTCTGGATGAACTGCAGAGATCTACAGCTGAGGTGGGAGACTCTGTCCATAGGACAACAATCACTCGTATATTGCACAAATCTGGCCTTTATGGAAGAGTGGCAAGAAGAAAGCCATTTCTTAAAGATATCCATAAAAAGTGTTGTTTAAAGTTTGCCACAAGCCACCTGGGAGACAAACCAAACATGTGGAAGAAGGTGCTCTGGTCAGATGAAACCAAGATTGAACTTTTTGGCAACAATGCAAAATGTTATGTTTGGCGTAAAAGCAACACAGCTCATCACCCTGAACACACCATCCCCACTGTCAAACATGGTGGTGGCAGCATCATGGTTTGGGCCTGCTTTTCTTCAGCAGGGACAGGGAAGATGGTTAAAATTGATGGGAAGATGGATGGAGCCAAATACACTACCATTCTGGAAGAAAACCTGATGGAGTCTGCAAAAGACCTGAGACTGGGATGGAGATTTGTCTTCCAACAAGCCAATGATCCAAAACATAAAGCAAAATCTACAATGGAATGGTTCAAAAATAAACATATCCAGGTGTTAGAATGGCCAAGTCAAAGTCCTGAATCCAATCGAGAATCTGTGGTAAGAACTGAAAACTGCTGTTCACAAATGCTCTCCATCCAACCTCACTGAGCTCGAGCTGTTTTTCAAGGAGGAATGGGAAAAAATGTCAGTCTCTCGATGTGCAAAACTGATAGAGACATACCCCAAGCGACTTACAGCTGTAATCGCAGCAAAAGGTGGCGCTACAAAGTATTAACTTAAGGGGGCTGAATAATTTTGCACGCCCAATTTTTCAGTTTTTGATTTGTTTAAAAAGTTTGAAATATCCAATAAATGTCGTTCCACTTCATGATTGTGTCCCACTTGTTGTTGATTCTTCACAAAAAAATACAGTTTTATATATTTATGTTTGAAGCCTGAAATGTGGCAAAAGGTCGCAAAGTTCAAGGGGGCCGAATACTTTCGCAAGGCACTGTACCTTGATTGCAAGGTTTCACCTCTGTTATTATGGAGCATTACATTTGCATTACCTGGACCTCAAGCACAGCACATATAAATAAAGGAATGGAGGTGTATAAAGAATGGACAAACCCTGTACTGTACTTCCTGTGTGGATAAACTGGGACTACTGGTATAAAAAACATAACTAAATCAAATTTCTCCTCAGGCTTGAAAACAATAAGAAACCATATGTCTGATGTTTTGTGACAACCTAGACTACTCCTCCTAATAATTACAGCAGCATAACGTAACATGGACTGTATCACTTGAGACATTTGGTTTTGCCTTGTATATTTTTGGTTTTGTGTACAAATACACCACATCTTCGTTCCCAATAATTCTCAACTGTTGAGTAGAGGAAGTGCAAAATAAAACAAGTAGGCTTTGCCTGTCTTGTATAGCTGTGGGTTCGTCCTGGCTCTATGCCTTATTCTGACAGTCTGAAAGGACAGAGGCTTTTTTTTGTATGACTACTAGCTGTTTTCTTATAGTATAAGTGCTCACATTAGAGAGTAAAAGTATGTCTGCCCTTAAGGTTCCATTATCTATAGAAATGACTGCAATTGACTGGAGGAGACGAGTTCAAAAACTCCATATCATTATGCATGTGTTTTTATAATTCTGTAGGGCCACTGATGTACTAGGCTAGGAAGACCCACAGCAAATCGTTAAGCTGAAGAATCGCCTGAAGAATCATCCAATTTGATCAATGCATGTCTTCTCTTTACGTGAAATTAGACCTGGACTCATTGTTCTGTAAGTCTGGCCAAGCGAGACTAATGTACAGTATGTTGTACATGTATGTTGACTGTATCTACTACAGAGTCGCTAACCATGTGCTATCAGGAAGCTGATAGGAGTGTAGTCTGAGCGGACAGACCGGGGCAAGCAACATTTGTCTGTTATTTTCTTTCCAGTAGTCAGCTTTGACTTGTGTCTCAGCAGGGCTGTCATTGGCCAGTCTGGGCTAGAGGGCAAAGGCAAGATGACAATGGATGCTAATAAACTCTGAGGTGCATTTCAGGACAACAACACAAAGTTATTAATTGTATTAAGTCTATCGTTGTGGGCCTGGAGACCCTAACAGATCTGTAATCGTATAAAGCTCCAATCAACTAACGCTAATGAGTTCAAGATCTGTTTGAATCCAACATGAATGTATGTGGAAGGGCAGGCGGTACTGTACTCAAAAAACCTGAACACTACCTTGGTGTACCTCAAGGGAATGCTATCTATTTTTGCACTCCTGAAGGTGAAGTGAGACTGATGTTCTACTGAGAATATATTGGTTGCTGCTCATAATCTTTTCAAAGTAAGAAATAGGGATGATTAAACTGAACTGATAATATTCTGTATAACCCATAACTTTGCATGTTTGTCATGGCTTTTTGGTCATTTTGAGAGGGATTATTTGTTCTTAAACGTCTTTTACTCCAGAATCATGTGGGGTAAACTTAAACGTCTTTTACTCCAGAATCACGTGGGGTAAACTTAAACGTCTTTTACTCCAGAATCACGTGGGGTAAACTTAAACGTCTTTTACTCCAGAATCACGTGGGGTAAACTTAAACGTCTTTTACTCCAGAATCACGTGGGGTAAACTTAAACGTCTTTTACTCCAGAATCACGTGGGGTAAACTTAAACGTCTTTTACTCCAGAATCACGTGGGGTAAACTTAAACGTCTTTTACTCCAGAATCATGTTGGGTAAACTTAAACATCTTTTACTCCAGAATCATGTGGGGTAAACAGTAATCATAACTATCATTCTCTTTGTGATTTAGACTCATCTCTCCCTCTCTTATTTTACCTTGTTGGCTAAACATCAGCTTGTCATATTTATGCTGCTGTATTACATACCACTAATACAAACTATTGCATGCAAACATACTTGGATGCTTCATCTATTCTCTTATGTTTTTTCTGGAAAGGACAATACCTTAGATTTAGGAATTGTTTGCTTCTGTAAGCTGGTTATAGAGTGTTTGGAGGATATGAAGCATCTGTTGATATTCTTTCTGTTTGTCACTATGTACAGTATATCCCAATGGTTGATGCTGGTTTACTATTTCTGGGCATTTCATATTTATATACAGTATATAAACCTGTCAAGTGAACAGGATGCAGTCAAGGTGCTTTGTGTGTTACAATGTGCGTTCCAGGTATCAAGAGAAGTTTCTCGGAGAGCAGTGCAACCTTAATACACTATATATACAAAAGTATGTGGACAGCCCTATTTCAGACACACCCGTTACTGACAGGTGTATAAAATTGAGCACACATCCATGCAATTTCCATAAATTAACATTAGCAGTAGAATGGCCTCAGTTTCTTTCAACATGGCACCGTCATAGGATGCCACTTTTCCAAGAAGTCAGTTCGTCAAAGTGCTGTTATTGTGAAGTGGAAAGGTCTAGGAGCAACAACGGCCCAGCCACGAAGTGGAAGGCCACACAAGCTCACAGAACGGGACAGCTGAGTGCTGAAGCGTGTAGCATGTAGCATGTAAAAATCGTATGTCCTCAGTTGCAACACTCACTACCAATTTCCAAACTGCCTCTGGAAGCAATGTCAGCACAACAACTGTTTGTCTGGAACTTCATGAAATGTGTTTCCATGACCGAGCAGCCGTACACAAGCCTAAGATCACCATGAACAATACCAAGCGTCGGCTGGAGTGGTGTAAAGCTCGCCGCCATTGGACTCTGGAGCAGTGGAAACGCATGCTCTGGAGTGATAAATCTCGCTTCACCATCTGGCAGTCCGACGGACAAATCTGGATTTGATTTTTCCTGGTTCGGCCAGGCCGCTTAGTTCCAGTGAAAGGAAATCTTAACACTACAGCATACGATGACATTCTAGACAATTCTGTTCTTCCAACTTTGTGGCAACAGTTTGCAGAAGGCCCTTTACTGTTTCAGCATGACAATGCCCCCATGCACAAAGCGAGGTCCATACAGAAAAGGTTTGTCGAGATTGGTGTGGAAGAACTTCACTGGCCTGCACATAGCCTTGACCTCAACCCCATTGAACACATTTGGGATGAATTGGAACACCGACTGCAAACCAGGCCTAATTGCTCAACATCAGTGCCCGACCTCACTAATTCTCTTATGTCTGAATGGAAGCAAGTCCCCGCAGCAATGTTCCAACATCTAGTGGAAAGCCTTCCCAGAAGAGTGGAGGTTGTTATAGCAGCAAAGGGTGGACCAACTCCATATTAATGCCCATGATTTTGGAATGAGATGTTCGACGAGCTACATTACTTTTGGTCATGTAGTGCATCACCTTTGTAAGGGAACACCCCCCTGAAATGTACAAAAATGAATGGGAACATATTGGCACCGTACGAAACATATACACAGTGTCCAATACCACTCAATTTGGCGTTGTTTCATTCAAAGTTGATTGCAAAAGCCATATGACAAATGCAAGTGTAACACTGCAAAAATCCAACAGATGGCGAGTGCGCTCCACTGTAATTTTTCAAATTACAAATGTAACACAATTTTGAAAAATGCAACTTTTTTTTAACACAATTTTGAAAAATTGAAGTTTTATTTTTTTTTAAATACCTTTCGATTTTTTTTTGTCAATTATACATGTGTAAGAACTGTATAAATATACTTTTGTCAAATTTTATTATCATCATTATTTTAAACATTTCTTTTTACTTGTGCATGAGGCATATGTTTTTGCATTTGATTTCATAGGAAGTCAAAAGTAAAAAATAACAAAACATTTGAAAAAACGTATCACCCCCTTAACCTCTTTGATCTCTAGGGGCGCTATTTCATTTTTGGATAAAAAACGTTCCCGTTTTAAGCGCGATATTTTGTCACGAAAAGATGCTCGACAATGCATATTCTTGACAGTTTTTGAAAGAAAACACTCTGAAGTTTCAGAATCTGCAAAGATATTGTCTGTAAGTGCCCCAGAACTCATTCTACAGGCGAAACCAAGATGATGCGTCAACCAGGAAATGAGCAGAATTTCTGAAGCTCTGTTTTCCATTGTCTCCTTATATGGCTGTGATTGCGCAAGGAATGAGCCTACACTTTCTGTCGTTCCCCCAAGGTGTTAGCAGCATTGTGACGTATTTGTAGGCATATCATTGGAAAATTGACCATAAGAGACTACATTTTCCAAGTGTCCGCCTGGTGTCCCTGCGTCGAAATTGGAGCGTAAAGCCAGGTGCAATTATTTTTCCATTTGAGAGCAAGGAGAAACCAGGCTTCCACGAAGGATATATAATTGAAGAGATATGTGGAAAAACACCTTGAGGATTGATTCTAAACCACGTTTGCCATGTTTCAGTCGATATTATGGAGTTAATTTGGAAAAAAGTTCGCGTTTTGAGGGCTGAATTTTTTTTTTTTTTTTTTTTTTTTTGGTAGCCAAATGTGATGTACAAAACGGAGCTATTTCTAGAATCTTTTTGAAAAAACTGAGCATCTGCTATCTAACTGAGAGTCTCCTCATTGAAAACATCAGAAGTTCTTCAAAGGTAAGTTATTTAATTTGAAGGCTTTACTTGTTTTTGTGATAGTTGCCTGCTAAATGCTAACGCTAATGCTAACGCTAAATGCTACGCTAGCTAGCTACTATTACACAAATGATTGTTTTCCTATGGTTGAAAAGCATATTTTGAAAATCTGAGATGACAGTGTTGTTAACAAAAGGCTAAGCTTGAGAGATAGCATATTTATTTCATTTCATTTGCGATTTTCATGAATAGTTAATGTTGCGTTATGGTAATGAGCTTAGGTCTATGAATAGAATCCCGGATCCGGGTTTGGTCGTCGCAACACGTTAAAAAAGTGCTTTCTGGACCGTTTTTCAAAAATCTTTCGATTTTTGTGTCAATTACACATGTATAAGAACTGTATCAACATACTTCAGTCATATTTTATTATCATCATTTTTTTCTTTTTTTAACTTGTGCATAAGGCATATGTTTTGTCCATTAGCAATATGATTTCATAGGAAGTCAAAAGTAAAAAATAGCAAAAACGTATCACCCCTTAAAAAAGTGCTTTCTAGACCGTTTTTCTAAATTCTTTAGATTTTTGTGTCTATTACACATGTATAAGAACTGTATCAATATACTTTAGTCATATTTTATTATCATCATTTTTTAAAACTTGTGCATAAGGCATATGTTTTGTCCATTTGCAATATGATTTCATAGGAAGTCAAAAGTCAAAAATGTGAAAATTTTTTCAAAAACTTATCACCCCCTTAAAAAAGTGCTTTCTGGACCGTTTTACGGAATTCTTTCTATTTTTTGTCAATTACACATGTATAGGAACTGTATGAACATACTTTTGTCATATTTGATTATCATAATTTTTTGCACTGTGCATTTGCATTATGTTTCAATGGGCATTTACCATCACGAATTTGGCATGCTCAAAAATACTGCAGAAATGCTAAATTGACTGGCCTGATGAACTCGGGATGGCCAGGCAGTGATAGTGCTTCCTCTCCATCGCTCGTTGTGTTGATTTCATCATGTCCATTTGGTGATGTTTTTTCACTGCTGAATCACATTGAAAATGCACTGTGTATTTGCAATATGTTTCAATGGGCATTTACCATCACGAATTTTGCTCACTGTTTAAACATATTGCAAATGGACAAAAGTCAGCGAGCAAGTCACCATCCATCAGTCAATTAGATATCATTCTGACACCAAACTGACACCAACTATCACATATTTCAGAGCTGGCCCAAAATTCACAGCGCCTTCTGTTCAAACCATAATAAAAACATGAAACACGTAGTTACATTCTAGCTGAGGGCCCAGATCTGACATTATATGTAGGTCTAGCTGAGGCAACCTCAAATCCCAAGTTTCTGCTCGATAAGTCATTCGGTGCATGAGCAAGGTGCTGAAAATCCACTTTTTTCCATGCCTTTCTTCGGGGTCCTTGAATGAGCTATCGGACAGAAACGTTGGGGTCCGTCTCTATGGGCCGAGCCTGTTTCAATGGACCTAGTCTTGCGACTCTGGGACTTTTCTAAATGTTGTCATTTTCGTAATGGTCAAAATGAATTGAAGTTATTGCAAATGTATGAGGCTGTTTCTTGGTCGGAGAACCGTCTAGAGCCACATAACTCACCACGCACTATCGATCTGAGCTCTAGAACAGGTTTCTAAAGTTTTAGAACTCTAGGTCTGACGGTTCTTTAATAGTTTTAACAAAGTTAACTATTGCAGGCTCTGTCTGTCTCTACGCACCACACTGTGTCCCTCCGTCCAAGCTTTGTGTGTGTGTGTGTGAGTTTTTCTTGGAAATTTTATGGGAGACATGACTGATTTACAGTTCATTAGGGTTGCCTAATCACACATATGAAGTTTTGGAAAGAGCTGACTTTTTTAACCCTTCAAAACAGCCCCTATGACTCCAATTATGGCACTTCCGGTTGGCACAGGAAGCTAAAAGTAAACACATATCCTCCTTGCAGTATGCTTTTACAGAATCTTGAGTTGTAAGTCTATACATTAAAAATTGACTGATTTACACAGGGTTGAATGCACTATTTCTATCACACATCAGGTTGGGTATGGCAAAACACTTTTAGGGTGATTTTAACCATTTCCGGTTGCTTCAGGAAGCTTAGAATCGACACAGGTAGACCTCATAGTGGCTTGATGGACTATCATCGAAGACAGGTTCATAAGGCATTCATAACCCACATAGGCTTCAGGTTGACTTTAGAGTAGCAGGCAATGTATTCCTATGGGGAGAGAAGTCATTGTAAACTGTGAGATGAAAAAAACTGTTTTCACTGTTAAGGGTTAATGCCACACGGTCAAGTTTAGGCTTGCACAGATCGGGAGGACCTCAGGAACGTACCTGAGATCGAATTGTGCTTCTCACCCTAATGGTTCTCTCACTGTCACCCAAAAGCAAATGACATTTAGGTCCAGGCTTCATTTTGGGCCTACTTTTTTCATGGTCGCTGCACTCAGAGCGAGCTACGGTCAAGCAGGGCATCTTGTTGAACTCGGCACAGCCTAGAGACTATGGTAATGCCATTGCAGGCACTGAGTGTCTTTAAGCACCGCACTTTGTCACTCCATCCTTCCTGTGTGTGTGTGTGTGTGTGTGTGTGTGTGTGTGTGTGTGTGTGTGTGTGTGTGTGTGTGTGAGAGAGAGCTTTTCTTTGACATCTGTTGGGAGAAATGACTGATTTACAGTTCATGAGGGTTGCCTAATCACACATAGGAAGTTTTGAAAAGATCAGCCCTTCGAAACAGCACCTATGACACCATTTTAATGCACTTCCGGTTTACACAGGAAGCTGAAAGTGAATACATATCCTCCTTTAGGTAGGCACTTATATAATATTGAGTTTTAAGTCTTTATGTTAAGAACTTACTTATTTACAGAGGGTTGAATGAGTGTGTGTTATTTCAGAAAATCACAGAAAATCACAGAAATCTCGCATGGCTCGGAAACACAATTCAAAAAGTTTCGTCTGAACACGCTGCAACTGGATCTGTAACTTAAAAAACAAAACCTTTTTTTGAACATCACCAATTTGACATTGTACGATTTGTCTTAAATTACGATAGATAAATGGCTGTATTGACACCGTAGGTTCATTTACTTTGACGTGAAGTGGAAAAATTATTGCTATATTTTCATTTTTTACCTTTAATCCCAGAACAATGGCCATAACTCAAAAACCGTTGAGGCCTTTAGGCCATCTTGTTCGGGGCCAACTACCCATTATGCCAAACCTATGCTCATCAAGTTTCATCTTCGAAGTCTTTTCCGTTTAAGAGATAAGGCCACATCGTGATTGGTGATGTTTTGTACATTTGCAATATGATTTGCAATATGATTCAATATGATTCCTCCTGTGGGATTTACCGGGACAGCGGAAAAATGACCAACATTTGAAAATGTTATAAAACGGAACCCGAATGTCCGAGAGACTTCGTTTGATGACTTCCTGGAAAAATGTTTGAAAACGTTGTCGGACGTCTAGTAAGGGACCATACATTTGCAATGTGTACCTTCTCACTAACCATATGGCGAATGTCAAAATGTTCCCTTAAGGTATGTAAGGCTATGTGCAGCTCATATGTTTTTGGATTACCATTGGAGGGGGGGGGGGTTATTGACTGCTCTCTCGCTCTCTCTCTTTCTTGCCTCCTTTTTCTCTTTCTCTTCTTACTCAGGGTGTGAGGGTGGAACACTACACTGTGGATTTATTCAGCAGTAAGCGAACAGCCATCACGGAGGGGGATGGGGTCTTTACAGCAAAGCAGTACTCCCACAAATATGAAATGTATACAAGGCCAAGGTTGTTGTTGAGGAATAAGTGGGGACTTCAATAGGAGGTAGAGGTTCATTCAACCAACACTGTTAAATTCATGAATATACTACACTGGACAAAAATATAAACGCAACGTGCAACAATTTCAAAGATTTTAATAGTTATAGTTCATATAAGGAAATCAGTCAGTAGAAATAAATTCATTAGGCCCTAATCTATGGATTTCACATGGCTGGGCAGTGGCATATATTTTATTTCATCTCATGAAACATGGGACCAATACTTTACATGTTGCGTTTATATTTTTGTTCAGTATGTTCAGTATATTTTCCACCATAATTTGCAAATAAATTCATTAAAAATCCTACAATGTGATTTTCTGGATTTTTTTTCTCATTTTGTCTGTCATAGTTGAAGTATACCTTTGATGAAAATTACAGGCCTCTCTCATCTTTTTAAGTGGGAGAACTTGCACAATTGGTGGCTGACTAAATACTTTTTTGCCCCACTGTACATATATTAGGAGTATGACTCCAGCTACTGCATTTGATTCGATAAGATGCCATTGTGATGCAATATCATTTCCACATGAGTGCATGGCTCCCATTAATGGGCTCTGGGGTTGTAATGACCTCACATGTTTATGGTTAGCGGTTCTACGGCTGGATGGTTTAGTTGATGTGTGCTGTGGATGTGGGTGGATGGCTGGGCGGCACTAGTGGTCCTGGGAGAGGCAGGATTATTGAAGAATGCTGACCGGGCAATTCCATTCAGAGAACACTTTACATTCCTGCTGTGTAATTCCACTATTCTCCCAGATTACAGGGCACCTTAAACCATCGCTGTCCTCCCTCCCTCCTCCGCAGGGCCATATCACGATGGAGATGTCATGTAATCTTTCTCAGGCATAAAGAAATGGAACAGCACTGGAATAACACTACTGGGATGAAAAGTCAGAGAAATACCCTCAAGATGCTTCCGAGCACTAGCAGGATTTGAACACAGATTTGGCTCATTAGTCCAATTAGTCATTTTGTCACCCCCTTTATACAGTATTAAGTAACAATAAAAAATATGGGCCTTGACATTATAACCTTTGGCTAGTGTTTTGAGTCGTTGTAAATGCACCAGGGCACAAATGAGATATTAGATAGGGTGGATTACTTCGTAATACCCCCTTTAATCAGCATTCTATGGAGAATGGAGTGAATGGAGTAGCCAAATATACTGTATTAGTTTTACAGGGTTTCCTTTAACTTTCCAGAAATTGTTCTCCCTGGTCTCTCCTTCCAGCTCTCGGAACAACTCCCAATTCTGAATCTAGGCCGAGTCCCTAGAGCCTTGATTCACTTATAGGTATCAGTCTATCGAATGAGGCCAGTTTCTGCTGAGGAAGCATGTTCTTTTTTTAGCTGCACTTGTATGACGACGCGGCGGTAACCACTATTGAATGGAGCTTGCTCCTTTGACCCGTCGTTACACCTGACCCTCCCATTGGCTTTCAGTTTTCAAATCTATGTTCTTTGAAAGGTGCAGCATTTTAGCACGTACTCCAGATATAAACCGTGGCCATACTCGGCTCATATGCAAATGTTGATTGGTGCAACATTTTTAATGTCTGCGTTAGGCAATATGGGGCACCGTGTGTTGCACAGACTTCCAGTAATCTTTCTCAAGTTGTACAGGTTAAGCTTTCCTCTCATGGTTGTACTTCACATTCATTGCTCCAGGGCTTCCTGGCTGCAGTAGAGTAAGCAATATGGAGCAAAAACATTTATGGCTGAGTGAGTGCAGTCCAGAGGGGCTCAATGCTATTGGAGTCCTCCCCTCTTCTCTCTCTTACAAGATGGTTTACCTACCTACCTCAGCCTCATACTGGAAGGGACTCTACGGACATGCCCTGGATGCATGATCAGAGAGAGATAGAGAGAGAGAATCAGAAAATAGTGTCACAAGCTCTACAGACACATGCCTTAGCACTGATTACTTCTGCCTCTCACATTTGCATCTCGGTTTAAAAATAGCAGCTCTTAATATCGCAGGGTTGTGTGATACAAGTCATTTTTTAGCATTTGTTTCGCCCACCAACATGGTGGATTGGTACCGATGCATTGCAATCGGCATAGCAACAAGGAAGGGGACTCATCAGTTGTAAAGCAATCACATTACCCAACTAACACAACCAGAAAACCATATTTCAACCAGACAATGACATCACATTATGTCCCACACACCAAATGATGACCGCTGGGTGAGCAGCAACGAAAGTCATAGGCTACTTTGAATGAAGATGTGAATTGGTTGCATGTTCTGTAAAGCAGTCTTATCTATCTTGTTATCAGTCTAATCTTTGCATATACTGTAGCTTCATACCTTTCTATTGTACTGCATAGGATTCTGAAGTAGGTCATAGTTACATTTGAGATAAATAATATATGATGTTATAAATTCTGCCTGGCTTGCCGCCGCTCATAATAGTTTCATGATATATAGGAAAAGGCTTTATTAAAACACCAACTTTTCATTCACAGTGCTTAACCTTGTCAAGTTGTCTGGCCGAACACATATTGTGAAATGTGGCTTTCATAGTATCAAGCACGGGGGTTTCATGAATTACTCAACTTGGTTTGTTAAAATCCTATCATTTGCACTTTGTTGCAGTTAGAGTGATTTCAAACCAGTCGATTGGAATTTTGGCAATGTTTTCACTCAACATCAGAGGGCCTTGTGACTGTCTTGTGTTGCATCAGACAGTTCCTAGTTTTGTCCTCCTGTACCATTTTATACATCGCATAGGCCCAAGTATTTGTTGCAAATATTGTTAAAAGAAATTAAAGAATACTGGACTGGGTCTGTACATCCTGGTTCAGAATCTAATGTTCCAGTACCCAACACACTTCACCAAGGCACAGATTTTAAACCGCTCACATCAACCAATCTCATGGTTTCCCTGGGTAACCACGATAACATGACAATTCATGTCATGACCCCTAATATCAACCTGAGGAAGACAGAGAGAAAATTCCTCCTCCCACTACCTACATCCAGCCCCATATGAACTGTGTGAATGGACTGTGAGCCACATCACACCAGGTCAGAGAGGATTACTCCTTAACTGTGAAGAGGATCTTTTTTTTCTTCTTTCCCAGAGTTCTGAATGTTATGAACCGCTGCGTCACCACTGGCATCCTAATTAGACGATGCAGGTTGATTATTTGCCAATGCCTCCTTTCCCAGACTGCTTTCTAGCACCCACTGGTGAACAGCATAGTCTTTCATTTTAGGTTCACTCACATGAACATTAAATCCCTATGATTAAAGACAAAAAAGGCAACTTTCACTTTTTCTAGCCCATTAGAAATCTTTTCATCATTTCTCTATTGGGTCTGGTGATGTAAAGACAGTAGTTCATCAGGATCTCTCTGTAAGTCCCAAACCATGGAGGCATCAGTGGAGAACTTCACTGATTAAGTGGAACAAGATTCTGATCACACAGACAGTACAAGAGTCCGTTTTGTAAATCACCAGTCACTCTCAGGGTGAAGTTTCAAATCTTCAAATTAGGCGAGGAGGAGGAGAGTGTGTTGGGTACACTCCACAGAGCCATTTTTAAACTTTATTGCTTTGCATTATCTCTGAAAGTGGTTCAAGGCCACTCAGGGGTATGAGCTGTCACGCAATGCTGCCTGAGCATGCTCTATCTGCTAAGTTAGCTCGGCACTGGAAAATCGTGGATAAACAACATTATCAATTTAATTATTCCTAACTGGGGCATTTAAGTCGTAAGTTTTGTTTAGAATGTAATTTATTCTTTCCTGGGCAGCAACTAAGTCAAGTGTATCAGCAGTGTTTGTTGCAGCCGTCTATAACACTATCTATAACATCATCTATAACATCGGCGGAGATCACTGTAGTGGTAAAACAGATTTACAAAGCCTTGTTGACGACATGTTCTGAAGCCACCAGCACTAGCTACTGTTGTACTGCTTATCAGGCCCTGTGGTACAGAGACTCAGTCTGGTGCGGACTACAGGAAAAAGAGGACCGAGCACACCCCCCTTCTCATCGACGGGGCCGTAGTGGAGCAGGTTGAGAGCTTCAAGTTCCTTGGTGTCCACATCACCAACAAACTAACATGGTCCAAGAACACCAAGACAGTCGAGAAGAGGGCACGACAAAACCTATTCCCCCTCAGGAAACTAAAAAGATTTGGCATGGGTCCTCAGATCCTCAAAATGTTCTACAGCTGCACCATCGAGAGCCTGACTGGTTTGGCAAGTGCTCTGCCTCCGATTGCAAGGCATTACAGAGGGTACTGCGAATTGCCCAATACATCACTGGCGCCAAGCTTCCTGCCATCCAGGACCTCTATACCAGGCGGTGTTGGTGGAATTCCCAAAAAATTGTCAGACTCCAGCCCCCCCTAGTCATAGACCGTTTTCTCTGATACTGCACGGCAAGCGGTACCGGAGCGCCAAGTCTCGGTCCAAGAGGCTTCTAAACAGCTTCTACCCCCAAGCCATAAGACTCCTGAACATCTAGTCAAATGGCTACCCTGACTATTTGCAGTGCCCCCCCTCTCACCTTCTCTTTACACTACTGCTACTCTCTGTTGTCATCTATGCATAGTCACTTTAATAACTTGACCTACATGTACATACTCCCTCAACTAACCGGTGCCCCCGCACATTGACTCTGTATCGGTACCCCCTTGTAATATAGTCTCGCTATTGTTATTTTACTGCTGCTCTTTAATTACTTGTTACTTTTATCTCTTATTCTTATCCATATTTTTTTGAAACTGTATTGTTGGTTAGGGGCTCGTAAGTAAGCATTTCACTGTAAGGTCTACACCTGTTGTATTCAGCGCATGTAACTAATAACATTTGATTTGATTTGTGTCAGGCCCATTGTTGTCTAACATTACCGCTTCCTCAATGAGATTATCGGCTGTTTCAGATACCTCCACCAACTTCCACTACAAGAATTTTGGTATCTTTCAAGGATTTTATGTAATCTATCACAAGACATCTAGTGAACCTTTTTGGTACTTCAGATTATCCCAGGTGTCTGTAATAATCTCTGGACCTCTGAGTGGCCTCATGTAAAATATATGAAATAATTTAATAAGATTATTTTTTTTATTAAATAAAAACTGTATGACAAAGCTGTAAAACATTCTCCTAAATATAAACCATCAATTTAGTGAATACCATTGGTGTTTAAAATGAGAGTTTCAGCAATAGCTGGAAGAGTTGTAGAGTTAATTGAAAATAATGCCATGTTGATTCAATGCTTTTTTTCATTAATTTGGCTATTTTCTCTTTAACCATATGGTCTATCTACTAGAAACTCATGGACAATATGGAGACAGATATAATAAATTAATACTATATATGAATGCATTCAAATTATTCAAGTATAAATTACCAAAGTTAACGATAGAATGCCATCGATTTTCTGTTATTTTCTGAAGATTACCAGTAGCATTGCAACTACTTACAACACACACATACACACACACGCACGCACGCGCGCACGCGCACACACACACACACACACACACACACACACACACACACACACACACACACACACACACACACACACCCACACACACACGCACACACAGGCACAGTGGGATGTGAAGTGGGACAGGATTA
Organism: Oncorhynchus mykiss; assembly: GCF_057628025.1. Taxonomy (NCBI): domain Eukaryota; kingdom Metazoa; phylum Chordata; class Actinopteri; order Salmoniformes; family Salmonidae; genus Oncorhynchus; species Oncorhynchus mykiss. The sequence continues at coordinate 69,396,059 of NC_143026.1, read as the reverse complement.
GTGTATGTACTGTAAGATCTGTGACAAGACCAAATCTCTCCCATTCATTGCTCTCTGCATTTACTGAGATTAAGTTTGATGAAGAACATGCCTTAATTGTTATTTGATATTTTAAATGGTAGTTTAGCACAGTTAAATGCTTCATGAGCTGAGGCTAAATGCTTATTAGCCCCCAATATAGGGATGTCGAGTGTTGGAAAAGGGAGGAAAAGGTGCTTGAGGTTGGCCAGCCAACTTAATGGTGTATTTTGAGAGGGGGAGATGGTAAAAGTTGAGTTCTGTGAGCGGGATTGAGAGAAAAATGTGTCTGTTATTGGGGTTGTGTAGCTCATAAAGGGACACAGAAGAAAGAAATGGAGAGCCTCACAGAGCAATTGCCTGGCACAGACTACAAAGAGATTAAATTAGCGCCAGCAAGGCAAGGGGAGTCGATCCCAGAATAATGCATCAATGGAGAAATTCGGAAACGTAGCAGTTCTGTGTGAGGGTGAAATGTGTTCTATATGGAAAGGTCACTTGTTCCCCAGTACTCATTAAGAGTGTAATAATGAATGGAGATGGCGGTCTAATATGTAGGTTAGAAGGCTCATCAAGAAAAATAGCATTAGAAATTACACTTTGAAAAACTTTTAATTAGATTTGACCTTTTTCAAAAATAGTTATGGTATAATATGGAATCATTAATAATACTAAATGTTAAGGAGTACTGACCTATACTAAAGGGACAATGAAAGCACTGTTGTGTTTGTTGCACAGAAGGAATCCTCTTTTTATTACTTTGGGGAATCATTTTTTTCCCGGCCTAGAGACAGAGGACAGATTGTCTGGCTTCAGACTACAGAACCATTAGATCAGCGTCAGATAGTGGGTCATGGGCCAAGGCTTGGGTCATACAGAGACGTACGTGCTGCAGTATATCAGGCTAAACAGACTCATTGCAGCGAAATGGGTCATTACCCATTATAGATATGTAATTATAGTAGGTATTTAACTGTGTTTCCTCCTAATGGAGACATATCATAATGCCTCTCCTCAGGATCAGCTATGATTCACTATCCTCCTCCATAATGTGATCTGGACCTGGGTCAGCTGAGTGATTGTTTCTTTGATTGTTGTGACAGGGTGAAATGGACTACAGTTGCCTGTTCCCCTCTGGTAGCTTTACTCTGTTTATACACACAGTCAGTGAACAGATGTGGTGATGAGTGATGACAACACTGCGTCACTGAACCCCTCAACCCGCCAGTTCCCTGCCTGCCTCCCTCCCTGTCTGCCCACTGACCTGCCTGCCTGTCTCCCTGCCTGCCCCCCTCCTGTCTGCCCACTGACCTGCCTCCCTCCATCCCTGCCCGCCCACTGATCTGTCTCCCTGGCTGACTGCCTGCCTCCTTCCCTCCCTACCCACTGACCTGCCTGCATGTCTCCCTGCCTCCCTGACTGCCTCCCTGCCTGCCTCCCTGTCTGTCCACTGACCTGCCTCCCTCCCTCCCTTCCTGCCTGCCCACTGACCTGTCTCCCTGCCTGCATGACTGCCTGCCTTCCTCCCTGCCCATTGACCTGCCTACCTGCCTGCCTCCCTGCCTGCCTCCCTGCCTGCCCACTGACCCACCTGCCTGCCCACTGACCTGCATGCCTCCCTGCCTGCCCACTGGCCTGCCTGCCTGCCTGCCTGCCTGCCTGTATGTCTGCCTGCCTGCCTTCCTTCCTTCCTTCCTTCCTTCCTTCCTGCCTGCCTGCCTGCCTGCCTGCCTGCCTGCCTGCCTGCCTGCCTGCCTGCCTACCTGCCTGCCTGCCTGCCTGCCTGCCTGCCTACTTTCCTTCCTTCCTTCCTTCCTGCCTGCCTGCCTTCCTCCCTCCCTACCTTCCTGCCTCCCTACCTTCCTTTCTTTCTGCCTGCCTGCCCACTGACCTGCTAAAGATCACAGCAGCAAAGCATTCCTCCTCAGTAACCACATTTACTCACAGAGCACAAATTCCCTCTGCCTGTCAGAATTATGAGAGTGCATGGAAGTATCTGCAAGGACTCAGGCTTTAGGAAACATATTCAGGTGCATCAAGGCTTGTTCACTTGCAGACATTACATTGGAATACATTCTTGTCATATTAATCATTTTTTGACAATTAATGCTGAAACCTAGCTCATAGTGTTGAGAAAAGTGATACATTGGTTTGAGTCCACAAAAGAAATGTCAGGAGGTGTTGTCAGACTCCAGCAGGGTGAGGTATCTGTTCTAGTTCCCCTCCATCTTCACTATAATGGTCTGCTCTGCCTGATGTCCTGGATCTGTCTCCATTATCTTGAAAGTCCCTGGCTCCCTGGGCACCGAGCACCAGTTCTCACAGGCAGCTGGGAGTCCCTTCTGTTAGGTGACCTAAAACACAGCACCAATCACCACCATCCTCAGTCCTAACTTTAATGCTCAGCATTGCACTCTCTCCAGATATTTAGTTGTTGTCAACAGTGTTAAGGCAGTGCACACAAGCTCCTTTTCAAAAGGTAAGTTTTGTTGTAAGGGGATAAATGGTTCCATTCTAAAAGTATTTATGTAAATTATTATTACTTAGACATTCATTGATATTATAGCCTCCCTGTACTGTATGTAAAAGCACTCAAGCTGTACCCGCTTAGTCTCTACACCAGTGGCAGCCATGGGATACGACTGCAATTTATTTTTGTATGTGTGCCCCTGTTCATTTGGACATAGGCCTATTTCTCAAGAGAGAACATAGTGTATCCACCCTGCATGGGAAGCATACTGCCTCTGCCAAGAGACTGGGATCTTTATGGGCCAACATAGCATGCTTACCCTGTAATAATAGGTTATTGGTTCATGCCCCGTCTGGCTGTTCCCCCTTATTCGCTACACCAATTCACCCAGAAAATGTAGTCTTTCTCTATTGTTAGTGATAGATTCCCTCTTTCTAGCAACAGAGCGTGAGATATCATTATGATGCTGTCCCTGCCCACTCTCATGCTCAAGGATGTTCTGCGACAGAGGCAGAACTGTGCCATGGATCACAGGCTTTTGTCCAAGAAAAGAGAAAAAAACTAAGCGGTGGCCTCAAAAGAGGCCAATCAAATATAGCTAAATCCCTCAGTACTGTACCATATAATGCGGTTGTTGGTAATGCTATAATGTTCTAAACTGTTTTTTGTCACTCTTGAAGGCTTGGATATCTCCTTGGTTTAATAGTCTGTGACCTGGCCACTGTATTTAAGAACACAAATGATTCCATTTTAAGCCATGAAACCTCTCCCGGCACTTGTAATTCAGACAACTGAAGCCAGTAAATCCCAAGTATTCAAGGACAGTCTCAAGTTCACTTCACTGACTTTAAAAACTTTCTACAGTAAATTTCCCCAGGCTTTGTGATGTTGAGCATTTTGACTGTAATTGTTGCAGAGGCTTTTGTTATGTCACTTGCGTGAAAAATCAGCACAGTAACAGATGATTCCGTCTTACCTCGAATCCACCTAGAGCTAAAAAGGAGGACGTGAGGGCACGTGTGTATGTATACAGTGCATTCGGGAATGTTTTCAGACTCCTTCACCTGTTCCACATTTTATTACGTTACAGCCTTATTCTAATTGATTAAAGTTTTATTCCCTCATCAATCTACACAAAATACCCTATAATGACAAAGCAAAAACAGGTTTTTAGAAATTTTTGCAAATGTATACATTTTTTAAATGGTTTCCTCCAGATGTGTCACTTGGCATTCAAGCCAAATAGTTAAATCTTGATTTCATCAGACCAGAGAATCTTGTGTCTCATGGTCTGAGAGTCTGAGAGTCCTTTAGGTGCCTTATGGCAAAATTCAAGTGGGCTGTCATGTGCCATAAAGGCCTGATTGGTGGAGAGCTGCAGAGATGGTTGTCCTTCTGGAAGGTTCTCCCATCTCCACAGAGGAACTCTGGAGCTCTGTCTGAGTGACCATCGGGTTCTTGGTCACCTCCCTGACCAAGACCCTTCTCCCCCAATTGCTTAGTTTGGCCGGGCGGCCAGCTCTTGGAAGAGTCTTGGTGGTTCCACTGGTTCCACTGCCACTGTGTTCTTGGGGACCTTCAATGCTGCAGAAATGTTTTGGTACCCTTCCCCAGATCTGTGCCTCGACACAATCCTGTCTCGAAGCACTAAGGACAATTCCTTCCACTTCATGGCTTAGTTTTTGCTCTGACATGCACTGTCAACTGTGGGACCTTATATAGATAGGTGTGTTCTTTTCCAAATCATGTCCAATCAATTGAATTTACCACAGGTGGACTCCACGTTGTAGAAACATCTCAAGCATGATCAATGGAAACAGGATGCACCTGAGCACAATTTAGAGTCTCATAGCAAAGGGTCTGAATACTTATGTAAATAAGGTGTTTCTGTTTTTTATTTTTAAAACATTTGGTAAAATAAAAAATAAAAAACTGTTTTCTCTCTGTCATTATGGGGTATTCTGTGTAGAATTATGAGGGGAAAAAATGATTTCATAAATTTTAGAACGTAACGAAATGTGGAAAAGGGAAGGGGTCTGAATACTTTCCCGAATGCACTGTAGGTGGCAGTTAAGCTAAAACATTGACATATTTAGTGAGGCTAATTAGGCAATTATGCAGCCGACCAATGGAAGTGCCAGTGTCTGTGACTACAAAACCCTGCACACGGACAGACTGCAGCGAATAGGAGAGCTGAGCCTTGTTAGCATGTTTCATCAAAGTGAATCTCACACCTGGTGAGTGAATATAAAAGGACTCACTGAACGTTGTTGTGAAGATAAATATATGACATTTAGTGTATGAAATATATGAAATCAATATAAAAATCTCACCCAGTTGTCAACAAGTGCAATTGATCATCATCAGCACCACTGCCCTTGTGAGTTTGTTGCACAGACATGGCTGTGTTTTGTCGGTTCTCACCATTGGAAGCCATGGTCCATTGCCCAACCTGTCTGACTCATCAGAGCATTCTGTGCACTGCTTAAAAACTAATCTTGTCTCCATGTGAGGATCTTACTTTTGCCATCCTGCATCCCTAGTCTTCCTCTATAATGAATGACAACTTGCAGCAGAACAAGATAATACAAAATATGTTCCTTGCTTTTTCCTCCCACACACTCTGACATGTTAAAACAGAGAGCCTGATTGTAAATGTAGAGCACAGGACATGGAAAAAAGAAGCCCCCATTTTCCTTGCCATCGTGACAAGTACAACTGCTGTTGTGCTGAAGAGGCCTGTCCTCAAATGTTAACATTTTAGCTTGCCTGTATGATTAATGAGCAGTTGCTACGTTGTTGAGAAAACAATGACCTCACAGTATGACATGATTTCCCTTGTTCAGTCAACACTATTCTGTAAATCATTGTGTTAAACCCACTGAAGAGGTCCTTCTACTTGGAGCATTTTTTCAGTAATTTCAGAGTTTTAGAAACAACGCGCCTTTGAGGTTGACCTGGATTCTAGGATGAGAATAGCTGTCAGAAGCCCAGTCCTGTTATATAGCGTATATCTTCATTGTCTACATCTACCAGTAGACTGAGTGACCTTTAAGTGTTCCCATCAAGTCTCAGCTTCCTGTCATCCTTCACACAGCTACAGTCCTTTAACCCCTAACATTTTAGTTTGATATCACCAATTGAGGGTGTATTCTGTTTTTCAGGAATAAGGCAATGTAAAGCTGCATGTAGACATATCAGTGTTAATCTGTATCTGCACAGTTATTCTTTCCTGCAGCCAGGTGTGGATGTCATAAAGTAGACTATGAAGTGAACCACATGCAGTACTATATGTTGAAATCCTTGTTCTAGTGTAAATTATGATGGTGTTGACTGGCCAATGACGAGAGGAGAGGCAGCTGTGATGATCCCATTCTGAAGTCACCTTGTGTGTGTGTGTGTGTGTGTGTGTGTGTGTGTGTGTGTGTGTGTGTGTGTGTGTGGTGTGTGTGTGTGTGTGTGTGTGTGTGTGTGTGTGTGTGTGTGTGTGTGTGTGTGTGTGTGTGTGGTGTGTGTGTGTGTGAGCATCAGTGATGGACTACAGTAGACACTTGGGCACCATGTTTCATCACTCTCATGATGTATGGCTCTCTAAGGCCGTATTGTGGAGTCAGTCCAACAGTTATTGTATGACTGAGTCTGACGACATTTTATTTTCTTGGGATTCTTACAAATAACCTCTCAGCAAACAGATCTGTGCCAGTAGTCTGTTTGTTGTCTCATCTGGATGTGCGTACTAACAGTCATTTTGAATTTAGAAATGTCAGACTGTAGTCTACATGACGACATTCATATCGTCTTCTCTTATACTGAACAAAAATATAAATGCAACATATAAAGTTTTGGTACCATGTTTCATGAATTTAAATAAAAAATCCCAGAAATGTTCCATACGCACAAAAAGCTTATTTCTCTAAAATGTTGTGCACAAATTTGTTTACATGACTTTTAAAGAGCATCTCTCCTTAGCCAAGATAATCCATCCACCTGACAGATGTGGAATATCCAGAAGATGATTAAACAGCATGATCATTACACAGGTGCACCTTGTGTTGGGAATAATAAAAGACCACTCTAAAAATGGGCTGCTTTGTCACGCAACACAATGCCACAGATTTCTCATGTTTTGAGGTGAGGCTTGCAATTGGCATTCTGACTGCAAGAATGTCCAACAGAGCTGTTGTCAGATAATTGAATGTTCATTTTGTTTTAGAGAATTTGGCAATACATTCCACCGGCCTCACAACCGCAGACCACGTGTAACCACACCAGCCCAGGACCTTCACATCCAGCTACTTCACCTGTGGGATCGTCAGGGGGGGTTGGGGGGGGGGGACTAAAAAGAGTCCTTTTATTTTCTTAAAATTGTTGGTATTTTACCCCCCCTTTTTCTCACCAATTTTGTCATATCCAATTACGATCTTGTCTCAACACTGCAAGGGAGAGGCAAAGGCTGAGTAAGGCGCCCTCCAAATGACCCGCCAAACCACGCTCCTTAACACGGAATCGAACCCGGGTCTATAGACCTGCGCCTCTCCCGTGCCCGTTGGGGAGTTGAGGCGATGAGACAAGATCATCATTGGATCGCAATTGGATATCACTGAAAGGGGGGGGGGGGGGGGGGTACTTATTCAGATCTACCACTATCCATGCACACCCATATTAGCCTTGATTTCAATTCAACTATTTTAACGGTTTAATATTTGATGTGTTTACACAGTATGTAGAGTAGTTTCACTCTAACTGGACAATAGTTTTTATGAACGTTGGTTGGCTACAGTTGGTTGGATACAGTTTGAATCTTAAAGTGAATCCTTCCTAAGGATGTTTATCATTTAAATAGTGTTGTTGGACGATTAGACGGATAAGACCTGTCACAGATAATCCAAACATATAGTTGCAGTCTGAGATAAAAGGTTAAATCAATGTCCTGTTATTGATTAGCACCTGTCTGATATAACTGTGAGATTCCCCTCAGTAAGCTATGTCCTTAACACTCCTGCCTCCAAGGCTGGCTAGGCCAAACTTCTGAGAACTGGAGAGATGGCAGGTTCAGTAACTTGATCTGACTCTGCTCTAATTTAACTGCTCTCTCCCTCCTACTGCCAGTAAGGGGTATATTCACACACTCTGCTGCCTGACAGGTACTCCTTCTCACCCCTTTTCACTGCCTCTCTGTGACATGTGCCCTTGAGAGTAGCTTTCTCATTTTCTTGTTAACTAGGACTGCATAGCATGCTCTAACACCAGTCAACCACACTAGGCTATATAGTGTGCTGTAACACCAGTCCCAGAGCACCAAGGCTATTGAAGTTTCTTTCTGACAAACGGTTTACTAGTGTGACTGACTGGGGTTTGAATTGAGGTCTTTTGCCCGCCACAAGACAGTCTAAGTCCGCTGAGCTAAAGCTGAGACATTCTGTAAAATTCCAAGGAAATAGTATGGAATTCCGAGGAAATAGCATGCCTCATACATGTTGCTGTGTGTGTGAGTCATACCCATTATAATTTTTTAAAAGTAGCAAAACAAACAAGAAGTCTGTTTCTGGTGACTTTGGGTGCCCTCTATAGTCTTATCTGTAAGCTTCTGTAATCCACTGTTGGCTGATGTCCAGCTGGAGATGTTTGTATAGTGTGTCTGGCTGCACATTGTGACTGAGCCGTGGAGGGCTTACTCTTCCTGACCTGGCTGTGACTTCCACAGGGCCTGTTCTCAATCCAGCCCAAGGGAGGTAGACGACTAGTCTAGTCACTCAAACAGGACCATGCTGCTTAAGAGCGATGTGCTGCTCACTGTTAAATAAACTGCATCTCCTCTGACAGGGCAGCAGGCACAGGAAGAGAGTGAGTAGAAGAAGTAGGGGAGATGGATGAGAGTTAGGCATGCTATATTTGTACTAACTTCCCTCTTGTGTGTATCTCTTGATAGATTTGTATACGTGTTCATACTGTCATGACACATTGACTGCTTTGGGACTTCTGCTTTGTGTTTCCATTCTAAGGAGCCATTCACAAAGTTGTCAAACTTCAACTTGGGCTCATCCAGCTGTTGCAAATTCCCATAGCTGCTAGACACTACAAAATCGTGACAGTACATGTCAATTGACTGATGTCTGAATTGTAGGTGGCAAACAACACACCTTGCTTGTATACGCTGTTAACAAATTGTGACAGAGGGTTTATGGGATTGTAAAAGTAGAGATTTTTGTGTTTTTCTCTTCAAACAAGTTCAACTGCCCTAAAATATTAAATCAATGTCTTGTTATTGACTAATACCTGTCTGTCGTTTTTCAACCACTTCACAAGTTTCTTATTAACAAACTATAGTTTTGGCAAGTCGGTTAGGACATCTACTTTGTGCATGACACAAGTAATTTTTCTAACAATTGTTTACAGACAGATTATTTCACTTATAATTCACTGTATCACAAGTCCAGTAGGTCAGAAGTTTACATACACTAAGATGACTGTGCCTTTAAACAGCTTGGAAAATTCCAGAAAATGATGTCACGTCTTTAAAGCTTCTGATAGGCTAATTGACATAATTTGAGTGATTTGGAGATGTACCAGTGAATGTATTTCAAGGCCTACCTGCATACTCAGTGCCTCTTTGCTTGAGATCATGGGAAAATCAAAAAACATCAACCAAAACCTCAGAAAAAAATGTATTTGGAAAAAAAGTTGGTCAGTATTTATTTTTATTTTTATTTTTTATTTGGTCAATAACAAAAGTTTATCTCAATACTTTGTTATATACCCTTTGTTGGCAATGACAGAGGTCAAACGTTTTCTGTAAGTCTTCACAAGGTTTTCACACACTGTTGCTGGTATTTTGGCCCATTCCTCCATGCAGATCTCCTCTAGAGCAGTGATGTTTTGGGGCTGTTGCTGGGCAACACGGACTTTCAACTCCCTCCAAAGATTTTCTATGGGGTTGAGATCTGGAGACTGGCTAGGCCACTCCAGGACCTTGAAATGCTTCTTACGAAGCCACTCCTTCGTTGCTCGGGCGGTGTGTTTGGGATCATTGTCATGCTGAAAGACCCAGCCACATTTCATCTTCAATGCCCTTGCTGATGGAAGGAGGTTTTCACTCAAAATCTCACCATACATGGCCCCATTCATTCTTTCCTTTACACGGATCAGTCGTCCTGGTCCCTTTGCAGAAAAACACCCCCAAAGCATGATATTTCCACCCCCATGCTTCACAGTAGGTATGGTGTTCTTTGGATGCAACTCAGCATTCTTTGTCCTCCAAACACGACGAGTTTAGTTTTTACCAAAAAGTAATTTTTTGGTTTCATCTGACCATATGACATTCTCCCAATCTTCTTCTGGATCATCCAAATGCTCTCTAGCAAACTTCAGACGGGCCTGGACATGTACTGGCTTAAGCAGGGGGACACGTCTGGCACTGCAGGATTTGAGTCCCTGGCGGCGTAGTGTGTTACTGATGGTAGGCTTTGTTACTTTGGTCCCAGCTCTCTGCAGGTCATTCACTAGGTCCCCCCGTGTGGTTCTGGGATTTTTGCTCACCGTTCTTGTGATCATTTTGACCCCACGGGGTGAGATCTTACGTGGAGCCCCAGATCGAGGGAGATTATCAGTGGTCTTGTATGTCTTCCATTTCCTAATAATTGCTCCCACAGTTGATTTCTTCAAACCAAGCTGCTTACCTATTGCAGATTCAGTCTTCCCAGCATGGTGCAGGTCTACAATTTTGTTTCTGGTGTCCTTTGACAGCTCTTTGGTCTTGGCCATAGTGGAGTTTGGAGTGTGACTGTTTGAGGTTGTGGATAGGTGTCTTTTATACTGATAACAAGTTCATACATGTGCCATTAATACAGGTAATGAGTGGAGGACAGAGGAGCCTCTTAAATAAGAAGTTACAGGTCTGTGAGAGCCAGAAATATTGCTTGTTTGTAGGTGACCAAATACTTATTTTCCACCATAATTTGCAAATAAATTCATTAAAAATCCTACATTGTGATTTTCTGGATTTTTTTCTCATTTTGTCTGTCATAGTTGAAGTGTACCTATGATGAAAATTACAGGCCTCTCTCATCTTTTTAAGTGGGGGAACTTGCACAATTAGTGACTGACTAAATACTTTTTTGCCCCACTGTATATTGACATAACCTGAAAGGTTAACGATTCTCGTCCTCCTCTTCTAAGGAGGAGAAGTAAGAAGGATCGGAGGACCATTGCGCAGCGTGGTAAGTGTTCATTATATTTATTTATAACTCAGAACACTAAATAATAAAACAACAAAGAGAACGAAATGAAACCGAAACAGTCCAGAAAATAATCACCCACGAAACACAATAGAAAACAGGCTACCAAAATATGGTTCTCAATCAGGGACAATGATTGACAGCTGGCTCTGATTGAGAACCATACCAGGCCAAACACAGAAATAGCAAATCATAGAAAAACTAACATAGACAACCCACCCAACTCACGCCCTGACCATACTAAAACAAAGACATAATAAAAGAACTAAGGTCAGAACGTGACAGAAACGCCGCTCAGCAAGGAAGAAGCAACTGCTCCAAAACCGCCATAAAAAGCCAGACTACGGTTGGCAACTGCACATGGGGACAAAGATCGTACTTTTTGGAGAAATGTCCTCTGGTCTGATGAAACAACAATAGAACTGTTTGGTCATAATGATCATTGTTATGTTTGGAGGAAAAAGGGGGAGGCTTGCAAGCCGAAGAACACCATCCCAACCGTGAAGCACGGGGGTGGCAGCATCATGTTGTGGGGGTGCTTTGCTACAGGAGGGACTGGTGCACTTCACAAAATAGATGGCATCATGAGGTAGGAAAATGATGTGAATATATTGAAGCAACATGTCAAGACATCAGTTAAAGCTTGGTCACAAATGGGTCTTCCAAATGGACAATGACCCCAAGCATACTTCCAAAGTTGTTGCAAAATGGCTTAAGGACAACAAAGTCAAGGTATTGGAGTGGCATAAAGCCCTGACGTCAATCCTATAGAACATTTGTGGGCAGAACTGAAAAAGCGTGTGTGACCTGACTCAGTTACACCAGCTCTGTTAGAGGGAATGGGCCAAAATTCACCCAACTTATTGCGGGAAGCTTGTGGAAGGTTACCCAAAACATTTGACCCAAGTTAAACAATATATAGGCAATGCTACCAAATACTAATTGAGTGTATGTAAACTTCTGACCCAATGGGAATGTGATAAAAAATATTACATCTGAAAGAAATCACTCTCTCTTCTATTATTCTAACATTTCACATTCTTAAAATAAAGTGGTGATCCTAACTGACATAAGACAGGGAATTTTTACTGGGATTAAATGTCAGGAATTGTGAAAAACTGAGTTTAAATGTATTTGGCTCAGGTGTATGTAAACTTCAGACTTCAACTGTACCTGCGACATTCCCTTTAGTAAACTGTAACACTAGTCTAGCACACTAGGCTATATAGTGTGTTGTAACACTAGTCTACTACACTAGGCTGTATAGTGCCTTCAAGGCTGGCTAGGCCGAACTTTGCAATGGAACGTCATTAAATGTAATGTCACGGTGTAAGGGAAGTTTATGACAACCTTGTGTAGGTATTATGACAGAATATTTACATAAAACATTACAGATCATTGAATATGGAATGATTAGACATACAGGATGCATGGAGCTTTTTAATCGTTTTAATACTGGTAGCATCCTAGTTAATGTGTCCCAGGCTATAGGCTCTGTCTGTCTCTGTCTCTGTCTGTCTGTGTCACGAACGTTGTTATAAGAATCTGACCAAAATGCAGCATGGGTTGGATTCATCATCTTTATTTAACGTGAACCGGCAAAAAAAAATAAAGAAGAAAGAAACTAACGTGAAGCTATGCAGTGCTCAAGGCATCTATACACACACAAGATCCCACAACCAACAGGTGGGAAAAGGCTGCCTAAGTATGATCCCCAATCAGAGACGATGATAGACTCTGATTGGGAACCATACCAGGCCAACCTAGAAATAAAGAAACTAGAATGCCCACCCTAGTCACACCCCGACCTAACCTAAAACAGAGAATAAAGAATCTCTCAGGTCAGGGTGTGACAGTACCCCTCCCCCCAAAGGTGCGGACTCCGGTTGCAAAACCTGACTCTATAGGGGAGGGTCCGGGTGGGCATCTAGCCTCGGTGGCGGTTACGGTGTGGGACGTAGACCCCGCTCCGCTTGTGGATCCGCCCACTTCGGTGGCGACTCTGGTGCGGGGATCGTCGCCTGAAGCTCCGGACCATGGATCGTGGCCGGAGGAAACGGACCGTGGATCATCGCCGGTAACTCTAGACCGTGGATCGTCGCCAGAGGAACCGGGCCGTGGATCGTTGCCGGAAGCTCCGGCCCGAAGATCGTCGCCGGAGAATCCGGACCCTGGATCGTCGCAGGAGGAACCGGACCGTGGATTGTAGCCGCAGGAACCGGACCGTGGGGAGACGCACTGGAGGCCTGGTGCGTGGAGCTGGCACAGGGCGTACCGGGCTGTGGAGGCGCACTGGAGGTCTGGAGCGTAGAGCTTGCACAATGTGTCCTGGACAGATGACATCCTTTGCTCTGCAAATGCGGGGGGCTGGCACAGGACGCACTGGGCTGTGGAGGTGCACTGGAGACACAGTGCGTAGAACCTGAAAACATTGTACCGGAACAATGACACTCTCCTCAAAGCGAGTGCGGAGAGCTGGCACAGGTGGCATCGGACGGCTAACACACTCCTCAGGGCGACTGTCTTGCCTCTCCAGCCAAACCAACAGCTCTTCCGCTTCACTTTCTTCACATTTCGCCAACCACTCCTTGAAGGTCTCTAACTCACCCCTCAGCGTCGCCGACCACCCCGAGTGCCCTTCCCAAAACATTTTTTGAGGCTGCTTCTTGGGCCTACGTCGTGGCCACGAACCCCGGTGTCGTCGCTGTCCCTCTTTCGCTGCTTCCGCCTGCTTCCATGGCAGGCTTTTGTCTCCTGCCATTATTTCGTCCCAAGTCCAGGATGTCCTCCACTCCTGGCTTTCCTCCCAGGCCCAGGATCCCTGCTCCCCCTGGGGACGCTGCTTAGTCACACCCCGACCTAACTCCTTTCTTTCTTTCTTTCTTTCTTTCTTTCTTTCTTCCTTTCTTTCTGTCGTTCTGTCAGTGGGCCTAGCTCTGTCTGTCTGTTTTTCTGTCAGTGGGCCAAGCTCTGTCTGTCTGTCTTTCTGTCAATGGGCCAGGCTCTGCCCAGGCTCTGTGAATAAGCCCCAGTGCTACAATTACCTTTTACAGATTGCTTGATTTATTTACCCTGAGCCCGTTTTCCTTCATGTTCACTGTAATCTTCCATTATTTACAGCCAGGCAAGGAAGGCATAGCTCTCAATCACTTCCGCAGCATCCATCCTTATTAACATATTGTTCACAGAGGAAAAATACATACTTTTTAGCCTTCTTCTGTAAACCAATCATATTATCATATGTTCAATGTATCACATCAAAAGAAATGAAAAATAATACAACCATTGTCCAGATTACTTACAAGCTTGCTTTTAAACCGGTTGGCGCGCGTTGGAGCTGAAAAAAAAATTGACACACATGAAGTCCCGAAGAACCCCACCATTATGGTTACTCACTACTAGTTGATATTTCCTCAGGGAAGTATAGCAGTTCTGTGTAGGTGTCCTACCAGAGCAAGCACAGCTATCAATGCAGACAGTACTCCTTAGCAGCAACAGATATGCCATGGAAACATTAACTCATTTACAGTGGGGAGAACAAATATTTGATACACTGACGATTTTGCAGGGTTTCCTACTTACAAAGCATGTAGAGGTCTGTAATGTTTTATCATAGGTACACTTCAACTGTGAGAGACGGAATCTAAAACAAAAATCCAGAAAATCACATTGTATGATTTTGAAGTAATTAATTTGCATTTTATTGCATGACATAAGTATTTGATACAGAAAAGCAGAACTTAATATTTGGTACAGAAACTTTTGTTTGCAATTACAGAGATCATACGTTTCCGGCAGTGTATCAAATACTTGTTCTCCCCACTGTATCTTCCCCAAGCAATTCTCTCCAGGTCTCGCACAATACTAGGCTAACTTCGAGGCTGTCAAATACCTCTACGATGAAACGGTAGCTTCAGTCTCTACTAAGTCTTTCTTAACAAAATAATTATAACTCTCTAATAAAATAAAATCAGTATTTCCCTCCAAAACTCGGTAGATATAGGTTTTGTTATACTTTTATCTTCTTCTTTTATAGTTTTTCTTCACCAACACTGATAATGTCTCCCCATCCTTTTTTCAACATCTCTTTTTTTCTTACTTCAACGTCTCTTTCTCAGGCCTCCTGTTAACCAGGTCAACTCTCCCATTGGCCTCAGCTTAACAAGCTACCATATTGGTCAAAACTTAAAAGTAAACTAATCTATTCACTTGTACATTAAAGAAATATTTCTTCAAAAAAAATGCATTAATGACATTACACTTCAGGAGCAATTCGATCACCTTTTATATCTAATACAACGTAATTATAACAAATAAACTCTACTTGATTTTAACAAGGGTATTACACAACATTCTCTGGACATCTAAATCAATGCGTATTTTCCTTGGTTCCTGAACGTGTGTAATATCAACTGTCAGATAAATAAATACAATTGTCTATAAAATACATTTACCCCTTAAAGATGGTTACCGTGGTAACGGATTGGAGCTATTGTGAGGAGCTGCGTTTGTAAACTTGGCTGCTAGCTGACCCTGAGGAATTCAGCTGTTGGGGTACGCATGCATTTATAATGACTATGTACAGTGTTCTGCTGTTCCACATTTCCTGGGAGAGAAGGGTTTGCTCACCGGAGCCACTGATATAGACACAAATTACAACTTTCCTTAAAAAAATAAGACAGAGCTGGCTTTTTATTGAAATCTGTAGCCAAAAATAAACTTATTTTACAGGCAACATCTCCATTCATGTGCATATTCTCAGCAGTGCTCTTGATAAGCCACAAAAGAGTACATATTTTATACTCAAGAGTGAGGGCTCACGTTAGAGACATTTGGAATGACTCGTCTAGCGAATTAAATCTAATCAGCAGAGCTGTTCCCATAGAATGGCTGACAGAGAGAGATAGAGATGGAGCTGAGCCGGTGTCCTCGCTCCTCACCTCTGCAGAATCTGCTCCTGCCGTCATGTAGTTTCCATAGCACCCTGAGCAGAACTCACTGATGATAACACAACATACCAAAGTGCTCTTCTTTTACTCTTTCCTTTTCTCTCTGACACTTGGTAGGCTGGAGAGAATAGAATAATAGTAATTGTACCGTATACAAAAGGATATTCAAAATAGAAGCTCAATAAACTGTATACAATTCAACAATCCATTTTGCATTACAGGCATATGCGTATGTTACTTTGTTATGTATACTCCAATACTCGATTTGACTTGATTGAGCGTTGGGGTACCTCTTCACCCTGCTCTTAGAGTAAATGAGACCAACCTAAATGAGACCATAGATTGAGTCCATAGATTTCCCACAATGTCAGATTGCTGATGAACTCATTCAGTTTTATGCAATCTTTCTGTTCTAGAGGCAATTCATCTTACAGAGAAATGAGATTCAGTGGGTTATAGGGTTCATTGATTGTGTAATGCAGCTAATCTTGATCAGGAATTTGAACACTTGTTTATTGTTGGTTGTAGAGAGAACATAGTATTGGCATCAGTTCGTTTTCACATTTCTGAATTGTTTAGGATTGCTATGTAAGATAACCACAGTCTTACAATGAATGGTGCCTAAAACAAATAGATACATTTCACGCGCTGTGGATCAATGTGTGTAAAATCTTGCTGTGGCTTCATCAGTCAGCTTTCTTGACTACTGTGGAGATTAAGGAGACCTTATCTTGTCTGGCTGATGCTGCTTCTTCTTTCTCTCTGCTGCCTGTCTTCACCTTCACCACTCTCTGTCACTTCTCTCTCTCTCTAGCCCCATTGGGAATATTCTCACACACAGGCAGCTGAGCCTAGCACTGGAGTCCTGCAGGTCTGATCTGTGTGAAGAGGCCCTATATAATCAGAATTATACTTCTATGAGAGGCCCTCTGGCTCTATGCTATACAACCAGTCATAAGAGCAGGGATCTCACTCAAAGGATCTGATTAGGAAACCCACACGAAGCTGCTGGATATTTCTAAGGGTATTTTTTTTGCTGCTCAGACAGCCTCTTCCCTGCATTTTGATTGGCTGTTGACACCTCTCTGTGGGTGTGACCCCTGATGCTGCTGTGTGTGTGTGAGGACTGAGGAGAAGAGGAGAGGGAACTGGCAGCTGCTGCTGTGTTCCTGGTAGTAGGAGTCGGGATGTGATAGAGGGATTTCACTGTGACCTTGTGTGATATACTCCTGCCCCCAGAGAGCCCGGCTCCATACTGGCTTTATGTCTCCCAAGCTGAAATATAATTTATCTCCCTGCTCTGCTCTGCTCTACAGTATTGGAGAGAGGCTCTTTACAAGGCGCTCCGATTAAAACATGGTTGTTTGTCTCCTTTACAATAGGATTTCAGAACAATACAAAGACCAATACATGGAAAATGTGGCTTCTGGAAAGAAGGTTGTTCTGCCTGTGCTATAGCCATTGTTGTTGTGTGTGTGTTTTTGGGTGAAAAACAAAGATGAGTGGTTGGGACCCAGCCTGTTCGCTGTGGAGTCACTACTGGCTGGTGGGGGCTGTGGATCAGTACCCAGCTGCCCCTGCTCTCCACCTGCACAGCTGTCCTCCCGCCAGCAGCCACGCTAGCTGGGCCCCAAATCTCGACATCTAACTGTACACACTACACAGCACAGTACACTAACCAACGGCACGCCTCTCAGAGCTGCTACTGCTGCGTCTGTAGGAATCCAAATCTCATCACATGGTTTTAGCCTATGATGAATAACCTTGTTTGACTGCCAGAACTGATGTGACTGCATCTTTCAAAATAAACAGAGACAAAAATTTTCCAACACTCTACTCAGCAAACTGGATGCAGTCTATCACAGTGCCATCCGTTTTGTCACTAAAGCACCTTATACCACCCACCACTGCGACTTGTATGCTCTAGTCGGCTGGCCCTCGCTACATATTCGTCGCCAGACCCACTGGCTCCAGGTCATCTACAAGTCCTTGCTAGGTAAAGCTCCGCCTTATCTCAGTTCACTGGTCACGATGGCAACACCCATCCGTAGCACTCGCTCCAGCAGGTGTATCTCACTGATCATCCCTAAAGCCAACACCTCATTTGGCCGCCTTTCGTTTCAGTACTCTGCTGCCTGTGACTGGAACGAACTGCAAAAATCGCTGAAGTTGGAGACTTTTATCTCCCTCACCAACTTCAAACATCAGCTATCTGAGCAGCTAACCGATCGCTGCAGCTGTACATAGTCTATTGGTAAATAGCCCACCCATTTTCACCTACCTCATTCCCATACTGTTTCTATTTATTTACTTTTCTGCTCTTTTGCACACCAATATCTCTACCTGTACATGACCATCTGATCATTTATCACTCCAGTGTCAATCTGCAAAATTGTAATTATTCGCCTACCTCCTCATGCCTTTTGCACACATTGTATATAGACTCCCCCCTTTTTTTCTATTGTGTTATTGACTTGTTAATTGTTTACTCCATGTGTAACTCTGTGTTGTCTGTTCACACTGCTTTGCTTTATCTTGGCCAGGTCGCAGTTGCAAATGAGAACTTGTTCTCAACTAGCCTACCTGGTTAAATAAAGGTGAAATAAAAAATAAAAATAAATAAAACAGTGAACGATGGATTTGTACAGGGACAGTGCAATTCACACGCTAGTTGTAGTGGCATAGAGCAGCCCAAGGTTAGGGGACAATCACAGCTTCACGTCTTGGTATTTTTAGTGGTGTTTAATGTGGTATTTACAAGGACTAAAACAGGAAAAACTAAAATGATAAACAAGTATCTTGTTAATTTGGCATTGATTTCCCAGCAGAGACTGAACGATGGGTTCAGTATAATAGAAGAACGTTTTAATTATCACAAGGGTACATTTAAGTAATAAGGCACGAGGTGGTGTGGTATATGGCAGTTCTTAGGCACGACGCAATATATTACAACCCCCGAGGTGCTTTATTGCTATCATAAACTGGTTACCAACGTAATTTGAACAGTAAAAATAAATGTTTTGTCATACCTGTGGTATATGGTCCAATACGCCACGGCTGTCAGCCAATCAGCATTCAGGGCTCGAACCACCCCGTTTCTAATCACATTTATACCACTACTTTATTATTAGAAATGTTATTTAATTGGGGGAATGATTGACTTTTGTTCAAAAGATCTCATTATGGCCTCCCGAGTGGTGCAGTGGTCTAAGGCACTGCATCGCAGTGTTGCGACGTCGCTGCAACCTGGGGTTCGACCCCAGTTAGCTGACTTCGGTCGTCAGTTGAACGGTGTTTCCTCAGACACATGGGTGCAGCAGGCTTCCGGGTTAAGCGAGCGGGTGTTAAGAAGCAAGGCTTGGCGGGTCATGTTTTGGAGAAAGCATGACTCAACCTTCACCACCCCTGAGCCCATTGGGAAAAACTGTTTATACAATCTCCAAGAGAAAGGAATATGGTCTCGCAGACTCTATAAACTCAGATACAACTCAGATCTTACCACATCGTTACATGGAAATAGGACACATTCATACTAATTGTCTTCTATAATTTTGAGTGCAGAGCTGCTAATTATTTAGTGCAAATTGTCTTCACACAAACATGTTCCTTGTCTTCACATAAACATGTTCCACCGTTAGTTAACCAGTGCAGAGAGGCTTTGTGAGAGACTATTCTATTGCTGACTGATCACTAACAAATGAATCACGTCCAGATCAGTGTCTATTTATTGTTAGTCCAATGTTTGTCTCCTTTCTTTTATTCAATATATTAAAGACTGTGGATAGGCACACATAACCACTTTGCACTAAAGGACTTACACTTACAGAGATATTTCAGCTTATACTACCTTGTTGGCGTACCTTGTACGTATTGATAAGTGGCATCATTTGCACAGATTTGTGATAGTGAAAAAATACAGATGGAGAATGTATGCTAATAGTACATTTTATGAACCCTGATATCTAACATTTACTTTACCCAGTAAATCTCCTTTAGCCCTAAGAAATAGTGCTTAGGAGTTGTTGTCCACGGCAGAATGGAACATTTTTATTTGTGTGAAATGACTATACTTCTCCTTGGTAGTTGATGTAAACTATACTGAACAAAAATATAAACGCAACCACAACGCAACAGCAATTTCAACCATTTTACTGAGTTACAGTTTACATAAGGAAATCAGTCAATTGAAATAAATTCATTAGGCCCTATTCTATGGATTTCACATGACTGGCAGGGGCGCTGGGGAGCCACTCCTCGGTTTCATCAGCTGTCTGGGTGGCAGGTCTCAGACAATCCCGCAGTTGAAGAAGCCAGATGTGGAGGTCCTGAGCAAATGGGGTTACTGCCAAAATCTCTAAAACAACGTTGGAGGCAGCTTATGGTAGAGAAATTAACATTAAATTCTCTGCCAACAGCTCTAGTGGACATTGCTGCAGTCAGCATGCCAATTGCATGCTCCCTCAAAACCTGAGACTCTGTGGCATTGTGTTGTGGGACAAAACTGCACATTTTAGAGTAGCCTTTTATTGTCCCCAGCACAAGGTGCACCTGTGTAATGATCCTGCTGTTTAATCAGCTTCTTGATATGCCACACCTGTCAGGTGGATGGATTATCTTGGCAAATGAGAAATTATCATTAACAGGGATGTAAACAAATTTGTGCACCAACATTTTTAGAAATAAGCTTTTTATGTGTATGGAACATTTCTGGTATCTTTTATTTCAGCTCATGAAACATGGGACTAACACTTTACATGTTGAGTTTATATTTTTCTTCGGTATAATTAGGATGTGGCACTGGTATGATGGTATTGCTGTGCTTTGTAACAGTGTGAATAGTGACTTTGACTCAGGTTGGCTAAATGCACTTAACTTTGTCGGAGACAATTAAGAGCCTGGTCGACGACCGTGGTTCAGCATGGCTGCGGCTAATTACATTTAATCTTCTGCAATGCTGTCCTGACCTAATCGTGGGGATGGCGAGGCGAGGGCCAAGCAGTGGGGAGATTATTTAAAACAGAGTGGGTCAGAGGAACGCTCGGCTAGTTTATGTTGTCGATAACTCAGGACACGCTAGCCTGGCGTCAGCACACATTAATATGGGATTGAAATGCCTTCTCTCCCTTTCTTTCCTTCTTCTCTCTTCTCCTCCTCCATCTCCTCCTCCCCCTCAACAGTGCAGTGTCTGGAGATGACGACTAAGAGGAAGATCATTGGGCGTCTGGTGCCGTGCCGGTGCTTCCGGGGTGAGGAGGAGGTCATCTCAGTGCTGGACTACTCTCACTGCAGCCTGCAGCAGGTGCCCAAGGAGATATTCAGCTTTGAGCGCACGCTGGAGGAACTCTACCTGGATGCCAACCAGATCGAGGAGCTGCCCAAGGTGGGATCTGCTGGGGCTGAGGCTGGGGACAGGGCCTGGGGCTGGGACTGAGGCTGGGGACGAGGCTGGGGACAAGGCTGCGGCTGGGGTTGAGGCTGGGGCTGGGAAATGAAAGGGGTGAACTGTAGAAAAGAGGCTCTATAAAGCCAAATAGTTCAGACAACAGTCATTCCCCTGAATTTCCCCCACATTACTAAAGCATGTCGTAATGATCGATGGAAACATTATCTCAGCTCGATGCACTCTCTCTTCATGTGGCGCTCAGTGTTGATTGGCTAAATAAGTTGCCAGGCCAACCAGACCCCCACAGACCAAACAGTGCCGCAATGTCCTTCCTGTCTGTAAATGAGCTGCTTATGAAGCAGAGAGTGAAACACAAATGGACTTGCTGACTCTTGTCTGACCTTCACATTGAACTGAAAACAATACAATTTGTGAATGTAGCTTTCGTTAAGACTTTCAACGGAGATCTATTACAATCTTGACAATAGTGTCTTTGTTTTAAATTGAAACCCCTGGCTGAATACATCGTAGTCGTTTAGTACAACATTGTATTGGCTGAATGTTTACAGTGCAATTAACTGTGATATCCTTCAGAGTGTTTCAGTGGAATTACTACATTTCATGAAATTTCACAGTGTTCATCAACAAACTCCCAATTAGATGCTTTAAGTCGGCAGAAACCGACTTCGGTATCTTCAACTTCTTTTTCTCATGACACCCGAATATGGGGACCCCGCTCAGGCGTTTTCTTTTACGCCTGCTACGTTAGGTCAGGGTCTTTGTGAATAGAGTTCAGGGCCAGTGTGGCTCCTCACAGGGTTGCATAAGACCAGGCATTGATAGATCCAGAGTGTGTGGTCCTTTATGTAAGTGTGGCTCATGTATCAGAGTGATGCCCTGGGCAGGACTGGACAATGCTGGCTCTCCTCTCCAGTCTTCATTGTTGTAGCTACTCCCCCTCTGGCTCTTACTGCTCTTAAAGAGTAATGGCCTCTCATAATGGGCATGTTATAGTAATGTCCTCACTGGACTGTAATGTCTCCTTGACTGCATCTCAAATGGCACCCTCTTCCCTTTGTAGTGCACTACTTTTAACCAGAGCCCCATGGGCCATATAGGGAATAAGGTGCTGTTTGGGATGCAGAGACTCAGAACGTCTCCCTTTCTATTCTCTCCTTTTCATGGAGAAAGGAATGGACTGCAGTCAAATATAGGAGAATGCGCTTGCTGATACTGTATTGGCTGGCTTTGAATGTAAAAGCTGATCTATTCATTATTCATGATACACTGTGATGGTAATTTGTAACCTGTTATCTCAAACATCAAGTGGCATGCTGTGATGCACATGCACACTATAATTCTGTATAGCACCCTTTCTCTCTCTCTGTTACCCCTCTCTCTCATGTGGCTCCCCCCTCTATATAGAGCTGTGGAGGACTAATGTTGTCCCACAAGGTTACTCAACTGAGAGTGGCTGCTCTTACAGTGATCAATGGGAAACCCGTTAGAATGTTGAGACGTTACTCATTTAACAGCATCGCATCACTAGAGATCAGCCTCATTGAAACGCAATGCATGAAGTCTCACCAAGTCTACACTCTATCAACTCAGAAGGCTAAGAGTAAAACTTGTGTTTCTTCTATTCTGCCTCTCTCTTTCTAAAGCAACTATTTAACTGTCAGGCTCTCCGGAAGCTGAGCATGCCTGACAATGACCTGTCAAACCTGCCAACCACCATAGCCAGCCTTGTAAACCTGAGGGAGTTGGACATCAGTAAAAACGGTAAGCGAGTGAGATCCATCAATCTCTGCTAGTTTCTACTCTGATCTATTCGAAATCTCTACTCTCTACTGATACTGTGACTCTAAATGTTTGCATGATGTACAAAAGGATGAGGCATGAGTGGTAATTGGTTTATGAATGACAAACGTGTTTCTATTCCATTCCATCTTTAGGTATTCAAGAGTTCCCAGACAACAT
This sequence comes from Oncorhynchus mykiss, assembly GCF_057628025.1. Lineage (NCBI taxonomy): Eukaryota > Metazoa > Chordata > Actinopteri > Salmoniformes > Salmonidae > Oncorhynchus > Oncorhynchus mykiss. The sequence goes on along the minus strand of NC_143026.1, from coordinate 69,373,025 downwards.
TAAATGCTGTAAATGCTTATCTGTTGTGGAGGCCAGTGTAAATCCCATTGCCAAGTAAGTGAAGAGAGAAAGTGTATCATTGTGGTGGAATGGCTGTAGTCTATAGGGACAATGGTAATGGTGTACTATCATCGCCAACAGCTGTGTGTCTGTCGCTATGTACCAAGCAACAACCACAGATGACCTCAGTAAGAAACATCCATTAATATTTCAGTAAAAATGTCTGTAGAAATTATGGGTCAATCTTTTTAATATTTTCCAAAATCGCCCCAGGGCAACTCTAACAGATAAACATAAAGAGGCAAATAACTACATGGGAGACTGTTCTATTTGTGTATCTGAGGCTTTTTTCTGAATTGAAATGATTTGAATAGAAGAATAGAAACAATTCCATCAATGTTAAACTAAGACATTTCTGTCCTGCCCTGTTAATTATCTTAATTGATACTGCATTGTGTAAATATGCCATTTGTTAAATATGGCATATTTCGCTGCACTCGCATTAACATCTGCTATCCATGTGTATGTGACCAATACATTTGAGTCGTTTTCTGTCCTTACAGAGGGTAATGCAGGTCTCTGCTCGTTCTTGACATGACGTGACTCCTGCTATTAAATACATTGAAAAGCCATAAGGAGTTGCTCTGCCACTGAATATTTTTTACACCATACATTTAGCATTTTTTGGGTGGAAAATCATAGGTTGACAAACAAATGGCTCCTCGTAGACTAGAGTAAGGATGTATTACTGATGGGCTTTTTATTATACTGAGACTAGGGTCTCTTTTACAGATGAGCCCTGCATAAATACGTCAAACACACAATACACAATGTTTCCAAACATATTAAGAAAAAACAGACACATTTATCAACGTAAAGGTCTCTGATCAGTACTCAGAACTGACCAATGGGGACCAGAACATCTCATTTCAGAGATCTCACATAAATGGTGCAAGAAAATTAACATCAGCTTTACCCAGCTCTGTAGAGACTGAAGGGGCCTCCGCTGTTATCCAATTCTGAGCCTGGGTTTGGCCATTTTAAAAGTCTACATTTAATTAATGATGATAGATACATAGGATGTTTCTACATGAGTGCTTTGTAGATAAACACAAGAAAATGCTGCTTTCTCCTTACATACAAAGAGGCCCAACCCATTTTTTTGATACAAAACACAATGGTGAGTTGTACAACTATCACCAGTAATAAACTTAAGGGCACAATGAAACAGCATCTAGTGGTTTAAGTGTAGCTGCTGCTGCATGCGTATAGATAATATCCCCAGAATCTAAAATAAACATTCAAGTGGCCTGGACAATTTCCTTCCTATTAACAAAAGTCAGACATGCTTTTTCTGTAAAAAGAAAATAAACCTGAAACTTCAACTTCAACTTCTTCACCAGTTTTTTAAACAAAGGTTTGTCACCAAGCCAGCTACCATGATATTTGTAGGAAGGAACTCGCTCAATTTGTGTACCGTTCAAACTAGGCATTACACATTAATTTAAATCTTGTTTTTTGGGACCTAGAAAAAAGCATGTATTTTGTTTGCATCTCGCACTAACTTTAGATCAAAAAGTGACCTCTGCAGTGCATGAAAATCTGACTTAAAATGTGAAAAGGCTTGGCTAACCGATGGAGCAATGGAATACAACACTGTCTCATCTGCATACAATTATATATATGTTTTGCAGCATTACCAATGTTATTTATATATGTTGCCGAATATTGAACCTTGGGGCACCAAGGTATGAGTATGAGTCATTCTGTAGTGCTGCAGTGTGCTAGCTTTTCTGATAGTGCTGAGTGGAGATGTTTCAGGGGAGTTGGGGCGGGCTAACATTTAGCCTGACTTTAAATGTGTCTGAGGTCCTTAGCCTCTGTAAATCCTGTACCCTGGCACCAACTAACAGGAACCTGCTCTCTTTCTTTCTACAATTCTCTCTATTCCCTTCCCTCTCTCTCTCATTTTCAATCTCTCCACTACAGGCTCCCAGACGGCTTCACCCAGCTCCTCAACCTGACACAGCTCTTCTTAAACGACGCCTTTCTGGAGTACCTCCCCGCCAACTTTGGCAGGTGAGCTCAGCTTATGGAGTACCCTGCTCTGCGTCTGTGGGTCCTTGGGCCCTCTGTATATGGATAGGGTTTGGATTGGAGCTTTTATTCTGCGCTCCGTTACAAGTATGCCTGGGTGGGTTTACATTGTAAACAGACTGTTCTTTATTCTCTGCACACAACGCCTGGTAAAAAGCACCAGCCTGGGGCTTGCTTTAATAAAGCAATGGGTTTAGCAGCATCTCCTCTCTGGTTTGGTGATGAATTGAAAATAAAGTAACAGTTCATCAAAACAGCAGTGGTATTGCTCTTGGGCTCAGTGTAATGGAATTTAAGGTTGGGGTGTCATGTTTTCTGATTCAATACTTGACAGTCCTATGCATATCATTAACATCTATTACTACTAAGGTTCATTTACCAAAGTTACTGTAATCTTCAGTAATTTTGGTAATTAACAGAAAATCTGAGGCAATCTATCGTAAATTTGGTCATATATATATATATTCATATATAGTATGCATTTATTATGTCCATATTGTCCATGAGTTTCTAATAGATAGACCATAAGTTTCAAGAGAAAATATAATAAGTAATGAAAGAAGCATCTTGTCAACGAATGGAATTATTTCAATTAACTCTGCAACTCTTCCAACTATTGACATTTTTCAAAGCTACCACCAGTTTGACGCCAAAATATTGACAACAAATACATATTGACATAGTAAAATAAATAAAAGTTTGTACAGTGCATTTGAAAAGTATTCAGACCCCATTACCTTTTCCATGTTTTGTTATGTTACAGCCTTATTCTAAAATTGATTAAAATGTTTTTTCCCTTATCAATCTGCACTCAATACCCAATAATGACAAAGCAAACAGTTTTTTTAGAAATGTTTGCAAATGTGTAAAATAATAAAAAAAACAGAAATACCTAATTTACTTAAATATTCAGACCATTTGCTATGAGGCTCGAAATTGAGCAGAGGTGCATCCTGTTTCCATTTATCATCCTTGATCTTTTTACAACTTTTACAACCATCTACCTATGGTAAATTCAATTGATTGGACATGATTTGGAAAGGCACATACCTGTCCATATATGGTCCCACAGTTGACAGTTTGTCAGAGAATTAAACAAAGCCATGAGGTCAAAGGAATTGTCCGTAGATTGTGTCGAGGCACAGATCTAAGAAAGGGTACCAAAAAATGTCTGCAGCATTGAAGGTCCCCAAGAACTCAGTGGCCTCCATCATTCTTAAATGGAAGTAGTTTGGATCCACCAAGACTCTTCCTAGAGCTGGCTACCCGGCCAAACTGAGCAATCGGGGGAGAAGAGCCTTGGTTAGGGAGATAACCAAGAACCCGATGGTAACTATGACAGAAGGACAACCATCTCTGCAGCACTTCACCAATCAGGCCTTTATGGTAGTGTCCAGGCAGAAGCCATTCCGCAGTTCCTCTGTGGAGTTGGGAGAAACTTCCAGAAGGACAACCATCTCTGCAGCACTTCATCAATCAGGCCTTTATGGTAGTGTCCAGGCAGAAGCCACTCCGCTGTAAAAGCACATGACAGCCCGCTTGGAGTTTGCCAAAAGGCACCTAAAGGACTCAGACCATGAGAAGCAAGATTCTCTAGTCTGATGAAACCAAGAATGGCTTGAATGCCAAGCGTCACATCTGGAGAAAACCTGGCACCATCCCTACAGTGAAGCATGGTGGTGGCAGCATCATGCTGTGGGTACAAAATCCGTTTTGTCACCAAAGCCCCATATACTACCCACCATTGTGACCTGTACGCTCTCTTTGGCTGGCCCTCGCTTCATACTCGTCGCCAAACCCACTGGCTCCATGTCATCTACAAGACCCTGCTAGGTAAAGTCCCCCTTATCTCAGCTCGCTGGTCACCATAGCATCACCCACCTGTAGCACGCGCTCTAGCAGGTATATCTCTCTGGTCACCCCCAAAACCAATTCTTTCTTTGGCCGCCTCTCCTTCCAGTTCTCTGCTGCCAATGACTGGAACGAACTAAAAAAATCTCTGAAACTGGAAACACTTATCTCCCTCACTAGCTTTATGCACCAACTGTCAGAGCAGCTCACAGATTACTGCACCTGTACATAGCCCACCTATAATTTAGCCCAAACAACTACCTCTTTCCCTACTGTATTTATTTGATTTATTTATTTATTTAGCTCCTTTGCACCCCATTATTTTTATTTCTACTTTCCACATTCTCCCATTGCAAATCTACCATTCCAGTGTTTTACTTGCTATATTGTATTTACTTTGTCACCATGGCCTTTTTTTTGCCTTTAACTCCCTTATCTCACCTCATTTGCTCACATCGTATATAGACTTGTTTATACTGTATTATTGACTGTATGTTTGTTTTACTCCATGTGTGTTGTTGTATGTGTCGAACTGCTTTGCTTTATCTTGGCCAGGTCGCAATTGTAAATTAGAACTGGTTCTCAACTTGCCTACCTGGTTAAATAAAGGTGAAATAAAATAAATAAAAATAAACTTCAGAACAAGTCTCACTGTCCTTGAGTGGCCCAGTCAGAGACCGGACTTGAACCTGATCTCTGGAGAAACCTGAAAACAGCTGTGCAGCGACGCTCCCCATCCAACCTGACAGAGCTTGAGAGGATTTGCAGAGAAGAATACATGTGTGCCAAGCTTGTAGCGTCATACCCAGGAAGACTCAAGGCTGTCATCGCTGCCAAAGGTGCATCAACAAAGTACTGAGTAAAGGGTCTGAATACTTATGTAAATGTAATATTTCAGTACATTTTTTATAAATTTGCAAAATAAATGGTAAACATGCTTTGTCATTATGGGGTATTGCTTGTAGATTGATGAGGGGAAATAAACGTTTTTACACCTTTTAGAATAAGGCTGTAAATCAAGGGGTCTGTATACTTTCCGAATGCACCAAATGCACTGTATAAAGGTTATTTCATGCTGGAACACTGAGTGTATCGTTTTTATTTAGGATAATGTTTTGTAGCTTTGTCATTCCATTTTTTTGACTCTTATTCAATTGTTTCATGTATTTTACATGTGATAAGGCCACGCAGAGTGCCAGAGATTATTACAGGCACCTGTGACAATCTGAAGTACCCAAAGGCCCACTAAATGCCTTGTGATAGATTACATAAAATCCTTGAAAGATGAAAATTCTGGTAATTTTCTGGTAAACTTCAAAAGTTTCCAGGAATATACCCTCCCTATAATTTATTTTGTTTGTCTTGTCGTGATTGTGTGTGTTTTTGACATCCTCTACCTTTCAGACTTTCCAAGTTACGGATCCTGGAACTGCGAGAGAACCACCTGAAAACGATGCCAAAGTGAGTGATTCACCACGCAGAGACATCACCAGGGCAGCTAGAGTTAGCTACAGATACGTGTTTGATCATGGGATGGAAAGGAAAGGGTACAGTAAAAGACATCCCAGGCTGAAACTAAATTCTTTGCCAACATACTTTTCACGAAAGTACATAGATCATTTTATTTAAAAAAATTATTTAACCTTTATTTAACCAGGCAAGTCAGTTAAGAACAAATTCTTATTTACATTGACGGCCTACACTGGCCAAACCCGGACGTGCGCCGCCCTATGGGACTCCCAATCACGGCCGGTTGTGATACAGCCTGGATAATTTGCAGGCAATATCACTGATTCATACAAATAGAGAGAACTACAATGTTGAACTGTTTTAGTGTTATCTATCCACATGTTAATAGAGTATTTTATTGCAACGTCTCCATGTCTTCCACAAGCACTTCAAATAAATGATAGCCTTCATCCCACTCCATCCAGCCTACACATAGCCTACCCACCTCACGTCTGTCCCCTCTCTCCTATGGAGGAGCTACTGAAGTAGCCCCTGAAGTAGCCATGAAAAGTGTCTGTTAATGGAAGCACTGACAGCTTTAGCAGCCAGCATGCCTACTCAGTCCCTATGAATAATCCAACCCTGCCCAAGGTACTCGTCAACACAGCAGGCTTTGGTTTTACCATTCCCCCTGCATCACACGCTGGGGGGCAAATAGCCTGAGTAACATTCTGAGGTGGAATCTTAATGGGCAGATCAGAGTCAGAGCATGGTAAATAGCAGCTTCGAAAGCAAATGCCATCAGTCTCTCTCTGTGCGATGGGTAGCATGTGTCAGAGGAGGGGCGCTGTGCTGTGGTCTTGTTATTTGATGTCTAAATGAAATGTGAAGAAGGCCCCACATTGGAGTGTGTGTGTACTGGTGTGTGTGTAGCTAGTGGAGCGCAGCCAGTGATGTTGTGATTTATCATAGTTGAGAGTGTTGCGCTGCGTGCCCAAGAGACAGACACACACTGCTCACATTGGTTGGTGCATGCTGGCTCACTCAGGTGTCCTGATTTGAAAACAACTTTTATCCCACCATAACAATAACCCTACCCCCATCCCTCACACTAGAGATTGAATCAAATGAAGTACACTCATCCTCTGTCACCTCTAATGTGGCACAGCAAGGGATGTTTATTCATCTGCGTAAACCAACTGAAACATGTTTCCCCTTGAAGATGAGTGTAATGTCCTCATTCAGTTAATGAGTGTGTCACGTTATCACAGAGTCATTGGAGGGAAAGTGTATCCTAGAGGAAGGGTATAGATTACAAATAGGATTTTGATATGTAATCAAGGTTGGGGAGATATTCTGTCATGAGGGATCTGATCTGTTTGTTCTCACATCATAATTGAAATGAACTATATGGCCCAGCTGCTGTATATCATGACATAAAACATACATGGCAGACTATCCTCTTTAGTGATTTTACTAATGGACGCGCACCACTCAAGACAAAGGTCCTCTGCAATCGCAAGCCAATACAACCAGTAATGATGTGCAATACATCTTAGATGAAATCATTTTGACATTGCTCTCCCCGGCTGACATTGTGTACACTGCATGGATGAAAGAGTTTAATTTGAGGTGTTGCATGGTGCAATGGAGAAAGCCATTTCATGTTATATTAATCATTAACTAACTGCATTGTTTTGATTTTAGCTATTTATATTTGTAGTGAATATTATGTGAATGTGTGGGGATATCTGGCAAGCACAGCGTCCCCTCTGCGATGGCAGAGTTGCAGGAGGCCTGTTTGGGAAGGAGTTTGGCTGGTGATTGGCCTTTCTAAATGGTGACTTTGTTTCTATGCCAGAATCTGAGGCTCTTCCCTCTTGTTTGCTGCAGGTCAATACACAGACTGTCACAGCTGGAGCGATTAGACTTGGGAAGCAATGAATTCACTGAACTGGTAAGAAAAGAGGCCCTTTGAAGACGGCAGTCACGTGGACAGCAGCTGTCACCACACAGGCAGCCATGACCCAGCAGACCTGGAAGACGAGCCGGGCCCCCCTCGCTCTGCTCTGCACCCTCATTACGTCTCCAGTACTGCTCCCTCCGCCTGCTGTTTGTGTGTATACATGTGTGTGTGAATGCGTGCAAGTGTGCCATGGGGAATGGCTGGTACATTAGAGAGAGACTGTGAGATTAGTTTAAAATGTTGCATGATTATTGACCGACAATCCATGTGATATCTAAAATGGGGCAATATGAAGTGTGTGGATGCAGAATGCTCAGGGAGGGAGGGAGGCTTTTCAAGTGCGTAACTTTTCAAGTCATCCTTGGTTAACATGATCACACACTGTGCTGGGACTGCGGAGCCCCTGGGAGAGCTGCTGGGTGATGCCATGCATGACATGCTCTGTGCCACAGGTCCCACTGATGCCTTAATTGTGCATGTCTAAATGTGCTGTTAGACTGAGGGCTGGGCTGCCTCCACGGACCCCTCTGTGACTCACTGTGGCGATGGAACACACTCACTATGCACACGGCAGCACCTGCCTCCTCCTCACTCAAGGTCAAGATTAACAGGCACACAAACCCATCTCAGAATGACTGGGTGATATTTTCCAACCATCGAATTTTAAACATAAGAGCATTTTTCTGTTTGGAGTTGGTTGTAGGTCTGAACCAGCGTTTCTCAAACGAGGGGTCGCAACCCCATGTGGGGTCGCCTTATTTGAAAATAGGGTTGTGAGAGAAACTCTGAAATGAAATGAACTTGCTTCATAGCCGGTAGCCGCTAGATGTATTAAACAGAGCTGTTTCTGTTTTCTTCCTAAAAATGGCTCTATTTTTTTGAACAGTTTAAACTTCAAAATATTATGACCCCATCACTGAAAGATAAGACTCTAAGACACGTATGTGTCTTCTGTTTCCTTGCAAAGCCCACAAGCCACGCAGGACTTATTAGAACAGAGTGAACAAGACCAGGCACTAAATCAGACTGGGGGAAAAATAATATCAAGATCATACAAGATTATTTCCTGATGGTCTTCTGAACTTCCCATTACCTTTCTGATGCATTTCAGTCACTTCAAAACATACTTCCTTCAGATTGAAATACTGTCAAAAGTACTGTCAGACTGATTTGTAATAGACTGTCATAACCCCAATTTAAAAAAGTAAACATTGGCCGTTGATTACGTCACTTTGTTTACATGATGGAGTCACGAAAAATGTTTCATCTCAAAATGGGGTCGGGGGCCAAAAAAGTTTGGGAACCCCTCGTCTATACTTTCTGTCACGTCTGATGTACCTTTAGTATTTCCAGGACTTTGTCCTTGGGAAGTGAGGAAAAGGCATAATTTTGCACAGCCCGTTCCAAGGGAGCAGATGGTTTGGCATTGTGATAAGCATGCTTTGCTGAAGCCCCCAAGTTACTGCAGAGAGAGAGAGTGCCCATCAACTCTTCCTGGTGCTATGGTCTGAACTCACAATCTGTGTGTCCTACTTAAATACAAGCCTTCCTCCCTCCACTTATGGCCTCTCTTGTCCTATCCCTTCCCCATTCAAGGACTCCTGTTGCTTTTTGCTGATAGTGTGAGCAATATTGCCAATCTCAATTCCCCTCAAATAGAATCCTGTAGTCTAGCTTTATTGCCTGCTGATTTCGAAGCCCAGGGAAAATAGAATGCATTTTCTCGCATTCCTTAAGCTGTTGTCTGCCCCATACTTTGTGCCAACATGCCTATTGCATTTCTTCAGCTGATGGTTTCTGTGGCGAATGTTAGATTATTCTATCAGTGTTTTTCAGCACAGAGAATTCATGGATTTTTTTCCAGAATTCCGTCCTGGTTTATTGGTATTTCTTTATAGAGGCAGACACCTTTCCCCTTAATTTAACTAAGCTCTGGAATGTAATTTAGAATCAACAGAGCTTCTAACAGGTTGGATGAACCAGAAGCTCTATGAAAGCTCTCTCCATCTGATTTCAGCTCATGCCTTATTTTAGTGGCAATCAGTCTTCTACTCGGTTTTACTAAACTGCAAACATTTACATGTATAAGACCAGGATTCAGAAGACCTTATCTTATGCACCTTATGTGCATTCAGCACAAGCAGCTCATTGATATGAATGAGACTGAAAACGTTGTCCTTCTTGCTCTAGGCTAAACGCATGCAGAAGATGCAGATGTGAAAATGTCTGCAACTTCAGAGGCATTGTCATGTGACGAAACCAAACAATGACCTCAGCACATGTGGGCCCAGCTGAGCCACGAGCAGATGCCGAGTCCTGTGTGTCACAGGCAGAGAGTGAGGAAAGTTTCCTAATTAAAGTCCCTGCCTGGAGAAGGGGAAGGGGGGGAGGGGGAGGGGGATGCAGATGCCGGTGCTTGGAGGGCCGGGGTAGAGCAGAGCAGTGGATGTCATCAGCAGAGAGGAAATGACATCGCAGCGCTTCAAAGACAGACAAGAGGACATGCCTCTGCACAGGAAGCTCCATGGCACTGAGCACCATCCAAGTGTTTAATCTCCATCCGGAGAGAACAGGAGGCATGGTAGAGGTGCCAACACAGTCCACCATGCCAACCCTTCTCTTTGTTTCTCATTAACGCTGAACTTACAAGTAAAATAGTGTGGTGGCTCCAGCTCTACTGTAGATAGTAGATACTGTAGATAGTGAGTTATGGATTAATGAGTAATACCACACACAACACTCCAAGAGTTCAATGAGGGATTTGGAGATTGTGTGTGATGTTTTAACTTTAATTAGGAAACTTTCCTCACTCTCTGCCTGTGACACACAGGACTCAGCATCTGCTCATGGCTCAGCTGGGCCCACATGTGCTGACATTTTTAGCACTGCATCCATTACCCAATGACCTTCTTTATACCCTTAGTGGGACAGAAACTTAATTTGTTTTTTGGGGGTTTGAAGTTTACTCTAAATTATACTTTTTTTGAGCAGATAATAGAATATGCATTGCATCAGTCTGATTTAGATTGCTATGTCAAGTCTCAAACAATACTGTAGGAATTTCTATTATTTTTGAGAAAGTGGTTGTGTACCTCCTGTTTTTGTTTGTTTGTTTGTTGTTGGGTTCTGGCTGCTTCCATGCTGAGATTCTGTTAACTTCGC